>NW_021820995.1:0-121206 GCF_901001135.1 Rhinatrema bivittatum
GATACCATTTTGAGTTACTGTATTTACATTTTCCTTTTCCTTATCCTGCTAGACTGGTACAAAGTGGGTTTTGCTCTATCAGCTGCTGAAAACAGAAAATTGCATCTTTTCTATTCATGAAATACCAAATAACGATGCAGTGTCTATGTTCTCTGAGGGATAATACTGATGTCACTCTACACGATATCACCTCATATATTGAATCTCAACTAATCTATTACGTCTAAATCAACTCATGTGACAAGCGTGTCAAATCAAAGTTTATATGTCTTTGTCTAAGTTAAGCATAAAAAGGTTGTTTAAAGAGACAAAAAACGTTTTGAGGAGAGAAGAGGAAGGTTTCATATAATTTCATTATCACCACATCCAGCAGTGTTTATAATTTTAATCATCAACCAACCTCCTCCCACCCATGATTATTTGTATTTATGCTTAGCGTGTGGTATTAATATGATATGCTTTAATGTGTGCTTACGATATTTAAATTTAAAGACGTATGTATTAAGTCAAGACTATCTTGTAAATTGTGTTATGAGCCACTAACTACTTTTGACTAGCTCTAAATTTCTTTCGCAACGCCGACACTTTTCAAATATTAACCAAAGGCTGCAGACACGAAATCAAGTCCCAAAACTTATCTTATTATGTCCATATCCCAACAGGGCCTTGTTTCGAATCAAGGATCCTTCATCAGGGGGTGTATTATTGTATCCTAGTCATTAACGTCGACCGGCGTTTTGCTAAACTTTACTGGCTATGTACGGTTGCCATGTTGGTGGCCAACATGGCGACCGTACATACGGCCAGTGGGAGGAGGTTGGTTGATGACTAAAATTATAAACACTGCTGGATGCGGTGATATATGAAATTATATGAAACCTTCCTCTTCTCAAAAATTTTTTGTCTCTTTAAACAACCTTTTTATGCTTGTGTCAGACCAGTGTGTTCTCTCTATCATTCGCTGAGGGTACTGGCTGAATTTCAGGGACATCCTTGTGGACTTTCCCCCATGTCTGTTGTGAGCTTCGTCCGCTCCTCAGGAAATACTTAGGACAGAGCTCTCCGTCCTGTTAATGGCAAGAGCGGTAAAACCTGTTCCCCGCCACCAGCAGGGCCAAGGGTTCTACTCTTGGTATTTCCTGATACTAAAGAGAATTGGGTGTCTCCTCCCTATTCTCGATTTTGAGAGCCTTGAACAAATTACTTCAAAGAGAAAAGTTCAGGATGGTCTTGTTTGGGCACCTGATTCCACTCCTAAGAAAAGAAGACTGACTCTGCTCCCTCGACCTGAAAGATGCTTATGCCCACATAACTTTCTGTGACTCGGGAAGATTGCATCTTTGCTTTGTGGTGGGAAAGGGGCTGACACAAGGTCTGAATAGTCTTTATAAGTGCCTGGCAGTGGTGGGAGCGCACCTCAGGCGACAAGGGGTGCATGTGTTCCCTTACTTGGATGACTGACTGATCAAAAGCGCCACCCAACAGGGAGCGCTTTGTTCATTACGTCTGTCCATCCAGGTGCTGCAATCTCTGTAGTTTGTTATCAAGTACCCCAAATCCCACCTTTTGCCCATCGATTTGCCTGGACTCATAGGAGCCAGACTGGATTGGTTCAGGCCAAGGCGTTCCTACCCCCCACGATCAGGGTTTGCCCTGTCACTGGCAAGTGTGGTTCACAGCCACCCATGGGCTTCTGCTCGGCTGATGTTTCATCTTTTGGGTCACATGGCTATGTCCGTTCATGTCACCCCATTGGCCCGCCTGTGCATGCACAGGATGCGATGGACTCTGCGGTTGCAGTGGTAGCAGGCGTCCCAGGACCTTTAAGCGCTTGTCTCCATCATACCACCCCTCTAGGTCTCTCTGTCCTGGTGGGAGAATCTATCCAACCTGGATCAGGGCATTCTTATCACTGACACCTCTTCCCCTCGGTTGGGGGGGTGCATGTAGACGACCTCCACATGCAGTGTTGGTGGACGACTCGGGAGTCTCTGTCAGATCAACTTCGTGCAATCCATTATGCCCTTTGGGAGTTTCGAGACCACTTGTCCCTCAAGGCAGTCCTGATTCGGGTGGCCAATCAGGTAGTAATGTGGTACATCAACAAGCAGGGAGGCACGGGGTCATTCTTCCTCATTCAGGAGGCGTGCAATTTGGTCCTGGGCTCTATTGCAGGGTATGCTCCTGAGGGCTATGTGCAGGCAGACCATCTAAGTTGTGTGTTCCAGTCACACAAATGTTCACTGGATCCAGCAGTGGTGGGCCGAGTTTTCCCACCTATGGGGAACTCCGGATATGGATCTATTTGCTTCTCCCTACAACTGCAAGGTGAGAGAATTTTGCTCCCTGTTAAGGCCAGATGGACTTCCAGCCTCGGATACCTTTGCCTGACATTGGGACACAGGTCTCCTATATGCATATCCTCCTCTTCCGCTGGTCATGAAACGCTCTTGAAGCTCCAGCAGGACTGGGGAACCATTATTCTCATGGCCCTGTGCTGGCCCAGGTAGGTCTGGTTTACACTCCTTTGGGACCTGTCAGTTGGAGCCCATCTGTCTGGGGACCTCGCCCTATTTGATAACGCAGGATTGGGGCAGACTGCGCCATCCAAACTTCTGAGTGTTAGCATTGATGGCCTGGATGTTGAGCATTTAGTCCTGCAGCCCCTGGATCTTTCTGACGTGCCTCAGTTGGTAGCTTCTAGGAAGCCTTCCACCAGGAAGTCTTACCGGCTAAAGTGGAGGAAGTTCTCAGTCTATGTGAGGGGTTTGGCTTCGATCCCTTTGTCCCACTCCCAGATTACTGGACTATCTGTGGCACCTCTCCGAGACTGGGTTGAAAACCATCTCTGTCAGGGTCTACCTAAGTGCCATTAGCACTTACCATCACAGTGTTGCTAGTATGCGCATCTCTGTGCAGCCCATAGTGGGATGGTTTATATGGGACCTGCTTCAGCTGAAGCCCCCTCTCCAGCCTCCTGTTGTATCCTGGGACCTCAACATCGTGTTGGTGCAGATCATGCTAGATCCTTTCAAGCCCATGCACTCCTGCAATCTGACATTCCTCATCTGGAAGGTTCTCTTCCTGGTGGTGATCACTTTGGCTCATAGGGTTAATGAGCTTCAGGCCTTGGTTATGTATCTGCCCTACACAAAATTCTTTCATGATAGGCTGGTCCTGCATATGCACTCTAAGTTTCTGCCTAAGGTGGTGACTGATCTTCATCTCAATCAGTCTATCGTTTTGCCCGCCTTTTTTCCCGAGGACCCATTCTCACCAGGGCGAATGGGCTTCTACACACATTGGACTGCTGCAAAAGGCCTTAGTTTTCTATTTAGGCCAGAGACTGTCCACTCAGCTCTTCATATCTTTAGACAAGAATTGCTTGAGAGTTGCGGTGGGCAAGCAACCCCTGACCAACTGGCTGGCATATTCTGTCGCCTTCTGCTATGCACAGGCGGGCCTTCAGCTTGGAGGTAGTGTTAAGGCTCACTCTGTGAGAGTGATGGCGGCGTCTGTGGCCCACTTATGGGTAGTTCCATTGCTGAAATTTACCGGGCTGCGATATGGAGTTCTCTACACATATTCGCTGCCCACTACTGCTTGGACAAGGATGGCCGACAAGACAGTAGCTTCGGCCAATCCGTCCTTCACAGCCTGTTCAGGCTTAAACCCAGCTCTCCCTACCTAGGGCTCACTAAGAACATAAGAATATGAAATACTGGGTCAGACCAAGGGTCCATCAAGCCCAGCATCCTGTTTCCAACAGTGACCAATCCAGGCCATAAGAACCTGGCAAGTACCCAAAAACTAAGTCTATTCCGTGTTACTATTGCTAGTAATAGCAGTGGCTATTTTCTAAGTCAACTTAATTAATAACAGGTAATGGACTTCTCCTCCAAGAACTTATCCAATCCTTTTTTAAACACAGCTATACTAATTGCACTAACCACATCCTCTGGCAACAAATTCCAGAGTTTAATTGTACGTTGATTGAAAAAGAACTTTCTCAGATTAGTTTTAAATGTGCTACATGCTAACTTCATAGAGTGCCCCCCAGTCCGTCTATTATCTGACCTCTCATGATTTTAAACACCTCTATCATATTCCCCCCTCAGCCGTCTCTTCTCCAAGCTGAAAAGTCCTAACCTCTTTAGGCTGTATCCCTATGTTACCAACAGCACTACAGTTCTGTTTTGTGCCCGTTGGCATCCGGTTCGGTGACTGGTCATGGTGGTTGCCGGGAGCAGCCTGTAGCTTGGTATTCACCCATCTGTGAGGAAGACCATCCTGCTTGTCCTAGAAGAAAGCAGAGTTTCTTACCTGTAACAGGTGTTCTCCTAGGACAGCAGGATGTTAGTTATCAGGAAGCCAGCCTGCCACTCCAGAGTTGGGTGGTTCTTTCATTTTGTTTTTTTTTTTTTTTGCTTGTGAATTCTATATTACGAGACTGAAGAAGGACCTGGTGTGGATGTGCTGATAGTGGCAGTGTGCCAGGCTCCAGCTGAGGATGTCACAGATTATGTGAGGACTAATATCCTGCTGACCTAGTAGAACACCTGTTACAGGTAAGTAATTATGTCTTATGTCTCCCTGAGGAAGCTTAGCTAGGGTCCTGGACTGGTCTAGTACGACTAAATGAAAGGAAATTGACAATAAGACCAAATTTGCCCTTCCTTATTATTCTGCTAGACTAGCCTAGACAAGTGGGAATTATACTACAGAAATAAGTAGTATCCATATTTCACATCTATATAAATAAAAATGTAAAATAGTTTGTACAAAATCGCTAATCTCAGAAACTACTGCACCAATTGCTTTCAAATTTGGACACATCCTTCCTTTTGCATACGGGAAGGCTCTTCTATACATTACATACATGTCACACCTGTGACAGGTAGTAAAGGTTTAAACATTTTGGTCCGGAAAACAGCGCCATCTGTTGGACGTAAGCGCCATCTGTTCCACGTTAATGCAACACACGGTACACTCATGATTTCACCATTCCATATCAACGTTTCCCATTGCATTGTTACATTCCATTTTCACACATTTACATTTACCGTGTTTTTTGCTCCATAACACGCAGTTTTTTCTGACAAAAGTGGGGTGGAAATGTCTGTGCGTCTTATGGAGCGATTAGGAAAAAAATCTAAAAATATAACAAACACCCCCCTCCTGCCCCCCCCCCAAGACATGCCAAATTAATTTACTACAACCCCCCCCCCCCCCCAAGACCTGCCTAAAGTCCCTGGTGATCCAACGGGGGTCCAGGAGCGGTCCGGGAGCGATCTTGATCACTGGCAGCTGACGGCCCTTTGCCCTTACTATGTCACAGGAGCTACTGCTGCCATTGGTCGACCCCCAGTGACATAGTAAGGGCAAAGGGCCTTCGGCGCCATTTTCATTGCTGGCAGCCGACGGCCCAAGTCCAGAAGATCACTCCCAGACCGCTCCTCGACCCCCGCTGGACCACCACTGACTTTTGGCAGGTCTTGAGGGGGTGGGGTGTTGTACTAAATTCATTTGGCTGATCTTGAGAAGGGGTCACGAGCGTGGGGGGTTGTATTTAATAATTTTGGCAGGTCTTGGGGCGGCAGGAGGGTGGGGGTTATATTTAATTTCCCAGGTCTTGGGGGGGGGGCAGGAGGGTGGGGGGTTATTATTTCATTTAAAGGGTTGGGATTGGGTTTTTTTTTTTTTTGGGGGGTGGGTGTGGGGGTTCCCACAGAAATAGAAAGACTAAAGTTTTCTGATCTGAAGGGTAGGCAGTAGGGGAGGGAGAATGAGGGGAGAGGTGAGTGTGAGGGGAGAGTTGGAAGGGGGGGGGGGGGTGACCAAGGGGGAGGAGGATGAGTGACTGAGGTAAATGAGCAAGGGGAAGGGAGGGAAAAGAACCTGACTCTGCCACTGCAACGTGTGGCCGGGTACCGCTAGTGTGATATATTTGTAATAATATAGACATTTTGGACAGAGATATGAAGTATTACGAATATGATGAATATTCAGTGTGAACTTTAAAATTTATTTCAAAATTGATAGTAATTACAGAAAATATTCTGCTTGTAATAAATTGATATTTAAATATCTTTGCCCTTAAAACTCATCCTTAATAACTAGAAAGATATTTTTTTCCTAGAAGTACAGACTTGGTGTATATAAACTGGTCTGATATGAATCTTGTCATGAAGTTCGGTATAGAAAAATGTTAAATAAATAAATATAGTATTTTAGATGTACAAATATGAAGCTGTTGCAAAAACTTTAAGGAAAATCTGGAAGCTTGTAGGTTATCCTGTATCTCAGGTGCTATAATTGCAACCTTTTTTGTTATATGGGATAAAGTATGCTGTAGATTATACTAGTATCTTCCAGGTCAAGTTAATGCTATGTCCACTAAATGGAAATTTTAATATAAATTCTCATATGTCCTGGAAAATTAGTTAAATCTTTCTTGCTGAAAAATTTCCCATTTATGGCTAAGAGTAAGGGGGAAAGTAAGTTCTTGCCCTCCCGATCCCTCAGTACCTCCTCAGATTTCTATGGTGAGATTTTGTTCTTGATGTTGAGTCCTCAGATGTCTGTGGTGTCAAGTTAGGAGGCCCCAGTTCCCAATTTGGGCAGTAGCTTGATGTTTCTTTCTGCTCTGAAGTGTGTGCAGTCCCTCCTGGCTCAGGACACCTCAGATTGCTGAGCCTGTTCCTGGGGTTTTGTCAGCTTTTTTTTTTTTTTCCCCCCATCCCCACAGCTTATCTCTTCTTACAACCCCCAACTGATCCTGTCATTATCCTCGCCTCTCATTCCCTCTCACACCTTCTTTCACAGATCCTCCCATCAGCTCCTCTTCCTTCACCTGGTCAATCTTCTGTCATTCCCTCTCTCTCTCACCATCCATAAGCAATCCCTCGCCTCCTTCATTTGTTTCCTCCCTTCAAACAGCCTCTCCTCCAAAAATCCCCCTGGCCAGGGTCAGCAGCTACATTTTTTCCTTTTGGGCCCTGAACCAAAGGTTGATGACAAGTAGTGAGAAAATAAGGTAGACTGATGACTGGGCAATATTTTTTCTCAGGTAGGTGCAGTGGAAGTCTCCGCTGGCCCATGCACACTGTGCAATCCTACCTTCCTAACTGGTCCCAAGCCAGACAGTGATCTGCAAGCAGCAGCAGCATCAGTATTAGTAATGAAAGTAAGTGTGGAGCTCCATGCCTGTGCAAACTCACATGCCCTTCAGTGGCCCTTATCCCTCCTCGCAAAGAAACTCGTGTGAGGGCAGGATTATTGCAAAGCTTCGGAGTGCATGTCAGCTCAAAGGGCCCACACTGATTTCCACCCTAATTCTGCTGCTCTCCCTGAAGAGCGCTGCTGTTTTGAGGCACTTGTGATGCCACTAAAGGTTTTGTGACCCCATTTGGGTTCCTGACTTTACTGTTTGGGAAATCCTCTCCTAAATGTATCCTCTGATTTTTAAAAAGGTAGAAGTGATGCCTTCTATGCTGTGAAGGCACGATTCCTAGTTTGAGCCACTAGATGGCAGTAAAATTCAGGAAACAAATCAGTTGCAAACAACGCATGGACTTCATTACTTTATAGCAAAAATATATGTGGGAAGTGTACTAGGCTGATTGTAATAAACTGGACTATGCTATGCAAATGTGCACACAACAGTAGTAACATAGTAATGACAGCAGAAAAAGACCAAATGGTCCGTCCAGTCTGACCAGCAAGTTTCTTATGGTAGTAACTGCTGCTCCGTGCAGGTTACCCCAAGCCTTATGTTTAAGGGTAGTAATACTACTAGCAATGTTTTTTTATGGGGTGAGCGGTCTTGATAATTCAGACAATGTTGCTTGAACATGCTTTGCTTTTGAACTTGGCTGTAGAAGCAGTCCTGTGCTTCTTTCCTAATGACTGTGTATCAGTACCCCAGACCTTACAAGTCAGGGCCTATTGTTGGCTGTCGCTTGAATCCAATCTTCTTTTACTCCTCCATTGAAGCAGAAAGTGATGTTGCAATTGTCAAAATTGTGAAAGCTAATGAAGGGTAGTAACTACCATCCCATGCAGGTTACTCCCATGCACCTTTTCTTCATTTTCGTCCTCTAGCCTTTAGGGATCCAGTGTTTATGCCATGCCTTTTGGAATTTGTTTACTGTTTTTTTTTTTTGTTTTTTTTTCCTCACCACCTCTTCTGGAAAGGCATTCCAGGTATCTAGCACCCTCTCTGTGAAGAAATATATTTCCTGACTGTTCTGCGTCGTCTTCCCTGAAGACGACGCAGAACTGAACAGAACCAGTCCCAGCTCTGATCCTTGTGGCACTCCACTTAACACTGTTCTCTCTTCAGAGTAGGTTCCATTTACATGTGAGTACATGTTAGCGTTTTTTTTGTTTTGTTTTTGTTTTTTTAATGCTGTTTTCTATCCATCAACCAGTTTGTAATCCACGCCACTGCCTTGGCGCTCACTCCCAAGCTTCTCATTTTATTTACAAGCCTCCTTTGCGGGACTGTATCAAAAGCTTTGCTGAGATTCTTTTTGCATTAGCTATCACTCTGTCACATTGCTTTGCCGTGAGCTAACAATTTTTTATTCTCAATTTTTACGAAGGGTTTTTGCACATAAAAATGTGAGTACATGTTAGTGCGCCTCCATAAAAGTCCCATGTTAAAGCATCAGCTATTAACTCCTCCGATGCAAAGAAGCGCCCTGAAGGCTTAACACAAGGGTGTGTGTTTTGTTTTTTTTTTGTTTTGTTTTTTTAATGCTGGAAATGTAGTACTGGTCAGAGGTGGAATAAAGTTGTATTTCTGGAACCGTACCCTAGTGGTTTCTGGTGTGGGACTCTTGGACTTGGGTGCCAGGGTCCAGGGTAGACCACCACAGCTAAGAACCCCAGGTTTAGGACCGTGTTGGCACAGTACTAAAGGTAAACAATTGCCCCCAGAAAAGTGAGTTACCTCAGCTCCACCTCTGACTTGGGAATGAAATTACCAATCCTAAAAAAAATAAAGTGCTAAGCATTTGGGTACTCAGTGTGTGGCTGAACCCCCTTTACCTTTTGTTCTGGATACTGCTTTGTAACTGTTAATAATCTCTCTCTATAGAATTTGCTGGCTGCGTGAATGTCGCTTTGTGTTGTGCTTGAAAAACATACTTGCCAATGCTTTTGGAACCTTTTGGGATTTTTAATTTTGGTTGCTTGAACGTTCCTCTTGGTATCCCACTCTCAGTTGTCCCTCAGGAAAGACAATTAAGAAAGAAATCCAATTAAAACTGATGGGTAAAGACTTAAAGATTTAAATATGTGTCCCCTAGAGGAATGGTGGAGCGAGGGGGAGATACAATAGACATTTAAATACCTCCAAGGTTTCCATGCCAGGAGGGGTGAGCCTCTTTCAAATGAAAAGAAGCTCTAGAACAAGGGTTCATGGGATGTGGGTGAAAGGTGGTAGACTAAGAGAAAAATTTGGCCAACATTAGGGGAAAAAAATAATTGGCTGAACCTAAAGACTAACTTTCCCTTAAAGAGAAAAGCAGGAAAGGTGACCTTTAGGCACCTGCAGCTACTTTTAAAACTTTTTCTGCTGTGAATAGAAAGTTTTTAGAACTGCAGCAACCATGTAAAAGGCCATTGAACTAGATCTGTGTCAAGAAGCAGACATGACAAAGCAAGAACAAGAGCAATCGGTGTTCTTTATTAAATTGGAGAGACTAAAGGAGTGAGTGGATTTTTAGATCTGGGATTCCTTTCTCCAAAGGGAACTTGTTTTAATAAAGTTGAAAAACTGGGAGGCTCAAATACAGTAAAAAGATTAAACAGGGAATACACTTCCTTTTTGTTTTTCTTTTGCATTTATTAAGTGTTTCACATTACACCAAGGTATCCTGAAAATTGAGAGACCAACTTCTAAATCTTTGAAAGATGGTCCTGGCAGTGTAGCAAGTTTTCCTTTTTATTAAATTTATTTAAAGTCGGGACAGTAGGTATACAGACAAAGATGAAGGATCCAGTTACAAAGAAAACTGATGCATCCAATGCTATGGAGTGATGAGCAAACTTTCTAAAAATACAGATTACACTGGCCAATAGTACCTGCTGAGAAATTTTATGTAATCTATCTGACTTAAATATACTATAAAGTAAAAAAAAATAAGGAACATGCACTAATATCTACATAAGAATTCTTTGAACTTTGGGTAATATCTGCAAAACAGATAAACAGTTTGACAAAAGGACCATGTCCTTATTTAGAGGAAATGTTGAAAAAGCAGAATATAGCAAAAAGAGAAAAATATCAAAGTACTGTGATTTTTACTGTTGTATATGTTCAAAACCTTTAAGAAAAGTCAAACGTACTTTGGTACGTTTCTCTTTTTACTGCTTTTTCAGCATTTCCTCTAAGTACATGATCCTTTTCTCAAACTGTTTTTAAACCGTTCTAATTTACAGTGTTAGTTGGAGCTGCATAGGATATAAAGTTCTTAATGTATGAATTATTTAAGAAAAGTGCTTACCTGTTGTGAAACTTCTTGTGAAACCAGTTTCATTATAATAATCTCTCCTGCTGGCAACACCTACCCAGAACAAAAACCCAACAACTTTTATCATCAGATTAGTGTTCCCTTTTATTTCCATAGAACAATTCCTAATTTTATCCCTGCTTTCCCTCCCCACCCCTGGGAGTTTGAACTGGGTGGATCTAGGGCCCATTTAAATAGGACCCCACTAGGAAAAGAGGGCATTGAGTGTCCCCTGTTAGGAAACCGCGGGTCCCCACACTAACATCAATATATATCATACTTCAGATGCTATAGCAGGAATTGAAGACCCTTCCCTCGAGGGTGGCTTACACTTTTATATGGTAGAAAATACGGACCCCCAGCCCATATTAAGCTCTTATTATTTATTTATTTTGATCATCTTTTTATTCTTATGTTTTCAAACCGTTTATTAATTTAAGGCCTAAACAAAGTGAACAATAACCAATTGAGCAACGCGTCAGAGGATGGTGTATCTGCTCCCCCTCAGTCACTAACAGCATGATCAAGATCATATACTAATAAGCAGCTACCTCTAACAACATTTTAACAGAACCCCTCCCCAATAAATTCCCTCCTACCCCCCACCTACATGTCGTTTCAATAACTGTAATCCAAACAATGTTTACCATACATCAAAGCAATCCAGTGAAGTCAGGCAACCTTCATTGAAGAACATTCAAATGGAAGCTACGGGCTCTATGGCAATGTCTGGAAATACATTTCCCATATTTTCAGAAAAGACTTACGCTTAAAAGTCAAATCCGGGTTGTTTTTTTTTTTCCAATATATTCCATAGCACATAAATTATGTAAAGCTATCCTCAACTGAGTAATGTAAGAGCTTCTGGCAGCAGCCAGTATTGTAAAATGACTTTCTTTGCTAATAAAAGTACTTTCTGCACCCATAATTTGATATGCATTGCATTAATAAGAGTGTGCAAGTCGTCAAACATAATAACTTCTAATGGGATTAGTCCTCCTCACCTCCTACATGTAACACTGGACTGTGCCCAAAACTGCTGAATGTGGAGACAGCCCAAAACAAGTGCCCCCAGGTACCACTGTCTGAGGCATTTAAGGCACCCATTAGACGCGTGATATTCATTACTTATGCCCGTGCAGTTGATATGTAAGCCCGCATTGGAAACTTTATATTAGACCTCGTGGGGACCTAAATTAGTAGTAATTGAGTGAGCCTTAACAAGAATTTTAGCATGAGTGTCACAAGAAAGTTATCCCCAACTCTTGCATCCAACCCTGTACTATGTCGTCATATTCTAAGGGTGATAGCTTCTTTAACATTTTCTTTTTAAAAATATGAAATAGTATGTCCAAATGGGTCCTCCCAGACAAAACTCTCAGGCCAATTCTTGTAAATCCATAGTCATTATATAGTATTGAATTTGGAGATATGCAAAAAAAATGCTACACTTTATACTACACATTAACAAAGTGCTTTTCTCAAACCAGGCAAGAGACAGTAACTAATTTTACCTGTTTGGAAAACTTGGAGATGGTTTTATTCCAAATTTGGCCTAAATTGCAGAATTTCCCATGACCTCCCCATAGGGGGGGAAACAGAAATTTTGCTCCAGGGTTTCAGTGCCCGGTCTTTAGACAATGGGGGGTAAGGGGATACAAATTTAGCACATCCTTTAAGTGTGGATACTATAATTCTTTCCTTTCAACAGCTTCAAACACTTATGAATTAGATAACAAGCATTTTTTTTGCATATCTCCAAATTCAATACTATATAATGACTATGGATTTACCATGGTGCCACTAATTCTCTCTCTATAGCTAGAAGAGTGTAGAATGTAGAATTCATCAACCAGTCTCCAAGGTGGTGCAAATTACAGGCCAGGTTATAGATTCGCAAATTGGAGATGCCCCAAACCTCCTTGCTCCCATTTCCTCATTAACTTTTGTAAAGCAATCCTAGGGTTTTTTCCCATGCCAAAGAAATTTACTTAATGCCTCGACACACAGTGCTTCCTGTTTTGTGAGACACACAAGCACAGTTTGAAAGAAATGTAGCCATTTAGGCAACAATATCATTTGAAAGAGAGCAATTCTACCTGATAGAGATAGAGGATAGTCCATCCAGGCTTGCAATTTCTGCCTAGAATGGTCTAACAGCAGTTGATGATCTACTTCTGCTTTAATTAGTTGGATCTCTAAGAAAGTGGATTCCTAGATACCTAAAGGAATTGTCAGCCCAGTGTATAGGAAAGTCAGAACTGCCCATGTCTTAGAACTCCGTCCTGCATAGGTAGAGCCTCAGACTTATTCTAAATTTAATTTCAAACCTGACAAGGCACCATAATCAGAGAATTCCTTAAGAAGAGGAGGAAGAGAAGACTTTGGTTTAATGATATGTCGTCTGCAAAAGCTGCCAATTTAAATGATATTTGTATTCTCTCTTATTTTGTGAAGTAACTGTTCTAAGGAAACATGGAAGAGAAGAGGTAATGGGGGGCAACCCTGTCTAGTGCCTCTAGTTAAGGGAAACATCTCCGACTTAGTGCCATTTACTAAAACTGAGGCGATAGGTTTACTATATAAAGTCTCAATGAACCATAAAAAATATTTCTCAAACCCTATCTTTTTTTTAGCACTTCAAACATGAAAGTCCAATTGACACAATCAAATGCCTTTTCTGTGTCAAGGCTCAAAAGCACTGATGGAAATTGCCTCTATTTACTAATCTCCGTAGATGCCACCACCCTTCATACATTATGAACAGAATGCCTACCTTTTACAAACCCAACCTGTTCCTGCCCTGTCAACCATGGGAGAACCTTCGCCAACCTATCCGCTAAAACATTTGCCAAGAATTTGACATCAAAATTTAAAAGGGAAATAGGTATATATGCACTAGTAAGCATGGGATCGCTTCCCATCTTTGCAAAATTGTAATAAGGGCTTCATTAGGGGAAAAGGGAAAACCCTTTTTTGCAATCAATTCTTCATAAGCTGCTCTCATAGGATGCAACAACTTATCGCCCAATATTTTGTAAAATTCAGCAGTATAACCATATGGGCCAGGGGCTTTCAGCAATTAGATCGGTTTATGCCCTTTTTTAATTTCCTGAATATGTAGTGGGGTGTTCAATATCTCTAATTGGTGCACAGTTAGATGGAGCAAACTCACTTTCTCCAGGTATTTTCAAATGTCATACCCATCTACAGCCTCTGCTTCATATAAGGAATGATAAAAAGTTCTAAAAATAGCAGCAATTTCTTTGCAGGAATTAACCACCTTTCCCTTGGAATCCTTAATAGTTGGTATATAGTTCTGTCCCTTCCATTATTTTACAAGCTGTGTTAGGAATTTACTGGATTTGTTGCTGAAATGAAATTGCTTACTTTTATTATAAGACAGGTTTTTTTTTTCCACTCTTTGATGTAATAGTTCATGCAATGATATTTGAACTGTAAGAAAATTATCCTTACTTGCTCAAAAGGGATGGGCAGCATAAGCTTACTGAGCAGCTTTAAGTCTACATGCTAATCTGAAAATTTCATTGGTAATGTGCTTCCGTTGTGCGCTCATAGGAGATTCTCACCTCTCAAAATGACTTTAGCCGTTTCCCAGAAAAGAACTGGTTACACCTGATGTTCTTTATTACTTTCCACTTCATCTTCCCATTTGCTCTGCAAAAAGTCCCTAAATCGGGGATCAGTATAGAGATATTTGGGAAACTGCCAGATCCACACTGAACCAACGGGCCTAAGACCTTCCATATCAACTCATATTAATGCATGATTCGACACTGCCAGAGTACATATTTCTGCCTTTAAGACTGTGCCAAAGTCGTCTCTTCTCATTAAAAAAACAAAACAGTCTATCCTTGAGCAAATCCCATGAACCAGTGACATGTATATTCTCTCATGAGAGGATGAAGCACTCGCCAGGAATCAACCAAATCTAAACCCTGACAGATATTTTATAGCTTTAACAGGTTTGGATCCTCCCACCAGAACTGTAGAGGAATGATCCAGTATGGGATTCACCCAGATACACATGCACTCATTCCTCTTGCTTTTACACAAACTTCCAAAAACATACATACACATTCACTCACTTCTCTCCTTCCACACACACACATGCATTCACTCCTGTTTCCCACACACACACACACACACACACACACAAACTCACTTCTCTTCTCTTCCATACATATACATGCACACTCACTCCTCTCCCTTTTCCATATACACCATAAATGAATACACTCTCACACACATACACACTCATTTACTTCTCTCCCTCTTCCACGCGCATATGCACTCTCATTCTCTCTTCTCGCCTCGATTCTTATTAGCCACAGGAGCCTCCTTTTTCCCCAGGCCACAGGACATGTGCTCCACTTCCTCCTCCTCCTGCAGTGTCGGGCTGCTCTGCCTTTGTTTTATTTTCAGCCCGCAGCACAATGTTGTTGCTCCTCCTCCTGCATCTGCAGTTTTTTGTTTCCTGTGGGGGAGGGCAACGCTCCTGCCCATCGCGCTTTTCATGTCATTTTCCTGAGGCACAGGTGCTGACGTTCCTCGAGCCTGTGCTGCCTCCAGACCCTTTTTCTTCCGGTTATCAACTCCGGGTGCTCTGCTGTAATCGGGTGTTGGCCCGGAGACACAACAATTGTTCAGAGTTTCGGAGTCTCCAGGCCAAATCCAGAGTGTTCCCAAGTATGCCCAGAAGATGACCAAAACAATTAGCAGTGATGCAGTTCCTCTCCATCAATCACTCCTTCTCACCCTTCCTGTACTCCATCTAATGCCCTCTCTTAACCTCCTCCCCTCTCTCAATCTCTATATCTCTCACTCCCAGCCCACCCCATCTCTCTCACCTCTTCCAGTCCTTTTCACATCTCCCAGTTGAATCTCTGTCATCCGTTACCTCTCACACGTCATCTCCCATTGCCTCCTCCCTCTCGTCCTCTCTCAAACCTTCCAGCTTCATCTCCTCCATCCAACCCTTTTTTCACATCTCCATTCTTTTTCCATCCCTCAGTTGATCTTCTGTCATTCCTTCTGTCTCAACTCTCCAGAAGTAATCCCGCCCCACCTTATCCAACACACAAAAAAAAACCTCTTGCCTCTCATCCCTTTCTTCAAATAGCCCCTCTTCCAAACATCTCACTGGCCAGAGTCATTGTAAAATTTTCCTTTGGGCTCTGGGCAAAAGGTGGATGATGGTGGGAAGAGAGAGAAGGCTGATGACAGGGGCAACATTTTTCTCTTGGTTAGGTTCAGTGGTTGGTGAAGGGAGGGCGGCAATGAGAATTTCCACTGGCCATACACACAACCCTCCCCTTCTTTGATGGCTGGTCCCAAGCTGCTGCTGAATGCAGATCACATCAGGCCCTGCAGTTTCCCTGATCCCTCCTTGCAGAGAGCTTCCTGTAACTATAGAAACTCATGCAAGGGCTGAGCCACTGCTCAGCCTATGAGTGTGTGCTTATTTACAGGCCCCATGCTGACTTCCACTACTAATGCTGTTGCTGCTGCTGACACCTAAAGAGTGCTGTCACTTGAGGCACTTGTTACCCCCAACTGAAGGTTGTATGACCCCATTTGGGGTCCCAAACCAGTTTGGGAAGCCCTGCTCTAGAGTGACCATGCGGTCATCTAGGCCAGAGACGTTTGATTCCAACTCACATATGTTTCCTCGTCTATTAATAGAGCATACATTTTTTTTTTCATCAAATCGAGAGTCTATTTTTACAAATTTGCCCTCCAGCACTAGAACTACCGCGTTTGCCTACTTTGGTGTTGAAATACGGCGCTTGCTGGGGAAGCCTGGCCATTGCTGTCCTCCGCCATTTTGTGGATGCCTGACTGTGCTCGCTCCTTCTCTTTTTTTTTTTTCACATAACTTTTGACATCAGGACGCACTGAAACACAATGTTTTGCGATATTGATTGATTGCAGCTGAACTCACCCGCCTCAAAAATAGCCGGTAAGCTGAGAAAAAAAGGTCACAAATGCTTATTGGCAATCAAAGGAGTGGGGTCCTGGAGCAAGCAGAAAGCATGGCTTTCCCCTCACATCACACCATGTGACCTCCCATCTTTTTATTCTTTTATGTTTAGGTTATTTTTATTCTTATTTTAGTCTATATCAAATTTTGTTTCTGCCTATTAATGTTTCTTAA
Source organism: Rhinatrema bivittatum (assembly GCF_901001135.1). NCBI lineage: Eukaryota > Metazoa > Chordata > Amphibia > Gymnophiona > Rhinatrematidae > Rhinatrema > Rhinatrema bivittatum. The sequence goes on from NW_021820995.1 coordinate 16,699, forward strand.
GAATGAGATTTACCATACTGGGTCAGACCAAAGGTCCATCAAGCCCAGTATCCTATTTCCAACAGTGTCCAATCCATGTCACAGGTACCTGGCAAGATCCCAAAATGTCAATACATTTCATGCTGCTTATCCCAGGGATAAGCAGGGGATTTCCCCAAGTCCACCTTAATAGCTTATGGACTTTTCCTCCCGGAACTTGTCCAAAGCATTTTTAAACTAAGTCACACTAATAGCTTTTACCACATCCTCCAGCAGTGAATTCCAGAGCTTAATTATGTGTTGAGTAAAAAAAAAATAAATTTTCCTGTTTGTGTTAAATGTATTTCCCAGTAACTTCTGTGCATATCCCCTAGTCTTAGTTATTTACTCTTTCAAAAATTACAAATTCATGTTTACCTATTCCCCTCCACTTGTTCTTTCTTATGATCAAATTTTGAATTAATGACTGGAAGGGGGACAGTAGTAAATCCACGGTTCTAGCACTACACTTTCAAAAGGAAAACTTTGATAAAATGAGAAACATAGTTGTGTGCAACAGGCATGGACATAGTTAAATACTGAAGCACAGTTCAGATGCATTCCAGTCATTAAAGGTGGAAGGAAGGCCAAACGATTGCTGGCATGGTTAAAAAGTGAGGTGATAGAGCCTATTTTATCCAAAAGATCTTCATTCAAATATTAGGAGGATCCATCAGAAGAAAATAAGATAAAGCAGAAACATTGGCAAGTTAAATGTAAGACATTGATAAGACAGGCTAAGAGAGCATTTTAAAAGAAGTTGGCCATAGTGGCAAAAATTCATAAAAACTTTTAAAAATATGTCTGAAGCAGAAAGCCTGCAGGGGAGTCAGACTGTTAGATGATCAAGGGGTTAAAGGGGTACTTAGGGAGATAAGACCATTGTAGAAAGCCTAACAAATTCTTTGCTTCAGTGTTTACTGAAGAGGATGCTGGTGAGATACCCGTTCCGGAGACAGTTTTCAAGGATGATGATTCAGATGAATTGAACCAAATCAAGGTGACCCTGGAAGATGAAGTAGGCCAGATTGACAAACTGAAGAGTAGTAAATCACCTGGACTGGATGGTATACACCCCAGGGTTCTGAAAGAACTCAAAAATGAAATTTCAGACCAATTCGAAATAATTTGTGTCTTACCATTAAAATCATTTGTTATATCTGAGACTGGAAGGTGGCCAGTGTAACCTCGATATTAAAAAGGACTCCAGGGGTGATCCTGGAAACTATAGACCAGTGAGCCTGACCAGTGCCAGGAAAAATCATGGAAACTGTTAAAGAATAAAATCACAAAACATTTAGATAGACATGGCTTAATGGGACACAGCATAGATTTACTCAAGGGAAGTCTTGCCTCGCAAATCTCCTACATTTTTTGAAGGGGTGAATAAACGTGTACAAAGGTGAACCGGTAGATGTGGTGTATTTGGATTGTCAAAAGGCATTCAACAAAGTCCCTCATGAGAGGCTTCTAAGAAAACTAAAATGTCATGGGATAGGAGGTGATGTCTTTTTGTTGATTCGTAAACTGGTTGAAAGTCAGGAAACAGCATAGGATTACATGGTCAGTTTTCACAGTGAAAAAAGGTAAACAGTGGAGTGCCTCAGGGATCTGTACTTGGACTGGTGAGTTTTAATATATTTATAAATGATCTGGAAAGGGGTATGACGAGTGAGGTGATCAAATTTGTGGATGACACACACAATTATGCAGAGTAGTTAAATCTCAAGCGGATTGTGATAAATTGCAGGAGGACCTTGGGAGACTGGAAGATTGGACTTTCAAATGATAGATGAAAATAGAGAAAAACTGTAGTTAAATAATGTTAGATTCCATCTTAGGAGTTACCACCCAGGAAAAAGATCTAGGCATCATAGTGGATAATACATTGAAATCGCTGCTCAGTGTGCTGTTGTGGTCAAAAAAGCAAACAGAATATTAGGAATTGTTAGGAAGGAAACGGCAAATAAAAAGGAGGATTTCAACATGATGATGCCTAGATTCTTTTTCTGGGTGGTGACTTCTCATATGGAACCTTGCATTGTGTATCTATAATTTGGATTGCACTTCTGTGTGTAGCACTTTGCACTTGTCCACATTAAATTTTATCTGTGGTTTGGATGCCCATCTCCCAGTCCTGCAAGATCCTCTTGTGATTTAACAGTTTTGAATAATTTTGTGTTATGAATTCAATCAACTTATTTATATATATAATCTACATAATCTATATAATATATATATATATATATATAATCTACACATATATATATCATCTCTCTCTCTCTCTCTCTCTCTCTCTCTCTCTCTCTCTCTCTCTCTCTCTCTCTCTCTCTCTATATATATCTATATATATATATATATATATATATATATATATATATATAATATCTCTCTATCTATATCTATATAGATATATATATCTTAAAGCAGTGATCCTTGGGACACTCCACTATTCACTTTGGTCCATTGAGAAAATGGACCATTTAGTTCTGTTTTCTATCTCTTAACCTTTTCCTAGTCCACACTAGGAGATTGCCTTCTAGTTAACCATTAATTTTTAATTTTCTTAGGCGTGTCTCATGAGGTACTTCGTCAAATGCTGTCTGAAAATGCAGATACATGCTATATCACCTGGCTCACCTTTACGTTTGTTCACGCCTTCAAAAAAAAAGTAGCACTTTGAGGCAAGACTCCTTTTGGCTAAATTAATGTTGGCTTTGTCCCATTAAATTATGACTATCTATATGTTCAGTAACTTTGTTCTTTAGAATAATTTCTACCATTTTGCCCGGCACTGACATCCGGCTCACTGGTCTTTAGTTTCCTGGATCATACCTGGAACACTTTTTAAAAAACATTTGTGTTACGTTGGCCACCCTCTAACATTCAGGTATCATAACTGATTTTAATAATAGTTTACAGATTACTTATAGTAGATATGCAATTTCATTTTTCAGTTCTTTATGCTCTGGGATGTATGTCATTTGGTCCAGTTGATTTGCTACTCTTTAACTTGTCAGTTTGCCATATTACATCTTCCAGGCTCACTGAGATTTGTTTCACTTCCTCTGAATCATCACCTTTGAATATTATTTTTGGCATGGGTATCTCCCTTGGGTCTTCCTCAGGAAAGACCAAAGCAAAGAATTTAGTCTCTCCACCAAGTCCTTATCCTCTTTTACTGTCCCTTTTACCCCGATGTGACATTTACCCAGTCAATACTGGAATAATTGAAATCACCCATTGTTACTGTTACTAATTGTTAGCTTCCATAATTTCTGTTAGCATTTCATTGTCTTGTCTGTTCATTCTGGCCAGCTGGATGGTAGTACACCCCCACTGCTGTTCTGTTTCTCTTCTTACATGCAATTTCTATCGATAAAGATTCTACAGTGCATTTTGTCTCCTTCAGAACTTTTATCCTTTTTGACTCCATACTCTTTCTAGCTTATAGTTCCACCCCTCCACCAAGTTGATCCATCATGTTTTTATGATATAATTTGTACCCTGATATGATGGTGTCTCACTGGTTATCCTCCTTCCACCAGGTCTCTAAGTTGCCAATTGTATCTACATTTTCATTCACTTCTATACCCTCTAACTCTCCCATCTTTTATTTTAGACTTCTAGCATTTGAAACAGGCATTTCAAATTATGTAATTTGGAATCTTTCAGCTCTGTCTGCTCTTTACTTACAGGCACCTGGGTTATTTTTAGATTTATTGCAAGCTCTTTATTGGGATTCATAACTTTCCTGTTTTGTTAGCATCATTCAGAACCATGTGTTCTGAGCAATTTTTCGGTTTACCCTCATTATTTAGTTTAAAAGATGTTTCATCTCCTTTTTAAAGGTTTGTGCTAGCAGACTGGTTGCATCCTGGTTAAGGCAGAGCCAGTCCTTTCAGAAAAGTCCCTCTCCTCTTCAAAATGTTTCCTGTTTTCTAGCAAACCTAAAGTTTCCTTCCGCACACTATCTCCTCATCTAAGCATTGAGACTCTAGAGCTCTATTTGTCTCTAGAGGTCCTGGTGTGGAACGGGAAGTATTTCTAAGACTGCTACCTTGGAGGTTCTGGATTTCAAATTTTTACCTAAAATCCTAAATTTGGCTTCCAGCCTCTTCCTACGTCATTGGTACCCACATATACCAAGATAGCTGGCTCCTCCCCAGCATTGTCTAAATTCCTATCTAGGTGAAGCGGGAAGTCTACTACCTTGGCACCAGGCAGGCAAATTACCAAGTGGTCCTCACGTCCACCAGTCACCCAGTTATCTAAAATCCCAGTGATTGAATCACCAACTATAATGGCCATTCTTACCCTTTCCTCCCAGACATGTGCCCCTGGAGAGACGACATTGGTGCAAGACTATACTACATCACCTTGAGGGCAAGTCCTGGCTACAAGATTGCTTCATGCCACAACAACGTGATTCTTTACTTCCAGGTGACCTTTTCCCTCCAAGGCAGCACAGGGACTGCCAGAAGATAGAATTGCTCTTATGTCCCTGAAGGTCTCAATGTATACCTCTTTCTCCCCTAGTTCCTCCAGGTCTTCCACTCTAGCCTGTAGAGATCACTTTTTCTCTGAGGGCTAGGAGTTCCTTGCACCAAGCGCAGACATACAACTTCTTACTAACTGATATCGGTCATACATATGGCGCTCTCGCTGCTGGACTGCTGTCTGCATTTTAATTTTGTTGAGTTGTTAGCAACTTTAAATTTCTGAGGGCGTAGAGATGTTCAAATTAATCTAAAGTACTTTTAGTCTATTGGTCTATGTAAATTTGTCTGTCAGTGATACTCAAGATGCTATAATTAATCTACTTATAACAACCTGGTTACATATAGGGCTGGCCTTTAGGTAGGGTAAGCAGAGTGTTTGCCTAGGGCCCCATGAGTTGAGGGGCACCTCAGGTGCTGGCAGCATGATCCATAGGGCTGTTCAGCTGTGATTATAGGCACCTAGTAAAAGATGAGATGTAAGGAGGCAAAGCCTGGTGACCTTGGGTCTACCTTCATGCCCCCTGCCATTCACGAGGCTCACAGGAAGAGCAGGGCTTTAATAGCATACTGTTCTGTTTACCAGTATGAGCCAGGAGATTATAGGCTCTCGCAGCTCAAAATCACTGGCCTGGTCTTGTGCAGCAGAGGAAGCTGATGAGCTGTTAATAACTGCTGGTTCCTCATTATGTATTAGGCAAGGGTATGCACGTGTGACAGAGGTGAGGTTTTTTAGTTTCTGTGTAAGGATCTGTAGCAGTCTTATTCTGTTTTCCCAGTGGGAAGTATATTGATGTATCAGGGCCTGGTGTAATATTTTACAGTGTTGTCTTTCAAAGTTAGGTTTTTTGTTGTTTTTTTTGAGTCATGGCTGTTTTGGTAAGGCAAGTTTGGAAAATATTTCATTATATTGGGTTTAATGTTATTTCCAAAGTGCCTGGTAGTGGATAGTTTGTGTTGCTTTTACTGAGGTAACTCCAGAATTTTGTATATTATGTACATTGAGAGAATAACTTGAGGAAGGGGGAGAAAGAGGAGGAGAGAATTCCTGGAAGGGAGGGTGGGGAAGAGGAAGGAGACTATTCCTGGAGGCAGGAGAGATGGAGGGAAAGAATTATCGGAAGGAGGGGGAGATGGGGAAAGGGTGAGAGAGAGTACCTGGAAAAAGGATAGAGAATAGATGGAGTGAGAAGAGAGGAAGGAGGAGGACAAGATCTGGAGATGGGAATGGGGACATAATTTATGGATGAGAGAGAATGCCAGGAGGGAGGATAGAATGGACGGAGGAAAGGGAGAAGGGGAAGAATGAATGGAGGGAGAGGAGAAGAGGGAGAAAATGAATGTAAGAAGGAAGAAGTGGAATCCCTAGAGGGAGGGGGCAGAAAGGGAGATAGAGATGGAGAAGGGAGGGAGAATGGAAGGGGGGGGGCACCATAAACAATTTTTTCACAGGGTGCCATTTTTAGTTGAACCTGCTCTGGTTAGATATTTATTTAAAAATTATTTCTATCCCATGCCCTCCAAAGTTTGGGGCGGGTTACATAGAAACACATACTATTAAGAGGCAAACAACAATTTAAAATAAACTCAACTGAAGTTGAGTTTTGACATAGTTACCTGTTAGTATATCAGAGCTGCTGTTGGAAACTTATAGGACGTGGTGTTGTAGTGCGTGCCTTCTGGTCCTCTGCTGCTGGAAAGAGTGCAGGGGGCAGTGGAAGATGAAGCCTAGATGGCTTGTGGTGTCCTCTGGAGACCTCTGCTGGAGCAGCATGCAGATTAACATCCGGTCATCTTCTGCTGGAACGAGGAGCGAGGGTGCCGTGGAACATTTAATTTTGTTATATCCCCTACCTTGATCAGCCTGGAAAGGCAGTCTCTAAATGTTAGAGAGGGCTTTGATGATGTCCATTGACTCTTTTCTGTGCAGATCTACCCATGTGAAAATATAGTATATTAGTTTTTGAGAACTTAAGTTCTTCACCCACTGCTGAAAGGGTACGTAAATGTAACTTTGCGCATTTGTAAGCATTAAACTTTGTGACAAGGAAGCACCTGATTTTCTATTGCATTTTTTTCCCCTAGGTCTGAAGTTCTTTCATGGCTTCCTGCATCTGTTCTCTTTGTGGGCATTATCTATGCCGGTTCCAGAGCCTTATCAAAGCTGGTAAGCAAGTTAAAAATAAAACCTAGATAAGGGGCGTCAATTCTCAAGGATATCAATAATAAAGCATTTTCTATTAAACATTGTTTGTCAGAGCTTCCCACGTAGTTTAGGATCTGGCAGGGATATATATGCATTGCCAGGACTTGGCGGGCCTTTGAGACACAGCTTAACAAATTTTAACTCCAAAATTTAAAAAAGTTTTTTGTGGGGGTTTTTTTTTTTTTTACACTATTGACTTTGGCCTTCCTGTAACGAGGAAGAGTACACTGGGCAGGCCGGGTGGGCCATATTGATCTTTATCTGCTTTTAGTTACTATGTTACATTCTTACAGAACATACTAAATCATGTAATTTATTTTTTGACAGCATATGATCAAATTAAAAGATATACATAGATCAAATTAAAAGGACACAAGATGAAAGATATTTTATTTTATGTTTTTTTGAAGGCCAGCTAACTTGCACCTCTTAAATGAAACCATTACTAAATATAATTTGAGCCTTTTGCTAGGGGATCAAAATGCTTTAAATTAACTTCTGTTATATAATTGTCAGGTTTTGGCTTTGTTACAGAGTTCTGTACAAATGTGGCCATGTTTCTGTGCACCTGTTGCATACATCATCAGAATGATGTATAGTTTGTATTGACCTTCTCTGAAAAGCTAATTCTGAAAAGGAAGGAAGGAAAGAAGAAAGGGAAAATAAGTTTTACATGTATTTTGTAAGCTGCTACTTTTAAGAAAAAGAAATGGCAGTTGTAAACACATGCAAGAGGCGCTGGTATTCAGTTCTATAATTCAATACATTTTATAGTGTCTCGGGAACTGCTAAGTTGCAATCCATACTTCCAAAAAGTTTTAAAATTAAGAGAGCTTGTTGATAAAGAAGAAGTGTAGAATTCATCCATTATTTTTGAAGATTTTAAATTATAATACCTTTTTAATGGACCAGAAAAACTGCTGTTGTGTAGTAATACAAGCTTATGACTTACAAGGTCCTCGTTTTTGCCTGGCCTAATATGACTGATGATCCTTGGCGTCTTCCATTCTTCTTATGAGGAATTTCTGCACAAGCCCGACCTTCTGCAGGGTTTTGGTAATTTCAAAAGATTTTGTAATGTTTTTTTCTGATGCTAAATTTTTCTCAAATGGACAGTAAGAATTGCTGAGCAGCTGATTTTGGTTTCCACTTTTGCTTGCTATTTTACACTTCAGTTCTACATTTTTCATTAAAACAATTGCACACGCACATACCATTATGTTTATACTATCTCTTTATCACAAACAATTTTTATTCATTTCCACATGCTTTATTAATACACAACAAATTGCATTTACCATCCATTAATTGTATGGTGACAAAAATACCTTCAACATATTTAAAATATCTCAATTAAAAAACATTCTGTCACTCATACCCATACATACTCAATCATACTAACAACTCATTCATAAAAACTATCTCCTAAATCACATTCCATAAACAATAATGAAACTAAACTGTTTCTAATTGCACTGTTTTTACAGTATTAGACACATTCATATAATTATTCCATCTAACGTACTCCTTATGTGACACATATCCAACGAACTATCTATATACCCAATGCTAATCTCATGTTAAACAACGATAAAGAACTTGACCCCAAGGACCCTGCCAACTTTCGCCCTATCTCCAATCTCCCTTTCATCTCAAAAATCATGGAGAAGGTCGTCAGCTCGCAACTTACAGAATTCCTTGAAACTCACAACCTTCTCCACCCCTCTCAATTTGGCTTCCGTAAACACCTCAACACTGAGATCCTCTTACTCTCCTTGACAGACTAATTACTCAGGGGAATGGATCAAGGTCACAGCTACTTTCTTGCTCTACTGGACATTTCAGCAGCTTTTGACACCATAAATCACACCCACCTCCTTGCCCGCCTAACCGACATTGGCCTTTCCGGCACAGCCCTTAAGTGGTTCTCATCCTACCTCGACAATAGGAAATTCACCGTGAAAATAGGCAATGCTGAGTCCTCCCACTACGCCCTCGCCCAAGGAGTCTCCCAAGGCTCCTCCCTCTCTTCTACCCTCTTTAACATTTACCTCACCCCCTTGTGCAAACTCTTATCAGAACTTGGCCTCAAATTCTTTCTCTACGCTGATGATGTGCAAATCATCATACCCATTCAAGGCTCCCTATCTGACACCCTTGAATCCTGGGGAAACCATGTCGCTGCCATCAACTCCTTACTTACCAACCTCCACCTTGCTCTAAACACTGCCAAAACTGAACTCCTCCTCATATCCCATCACCCCCCTACTAATCCTGCACTCCCAATTGACTCTGCTATCAAGATTCCTCATGCACAGCCCTGCGCAAGGACCCTGGGGGTCCTAATCGACCAACAACTGAACTTCAAAAAACATATCAGTGCCATACTCAAAGAGGGTTTCTTCAAACTTAAAGTCTTAAACCTGAAACCTCTCCTTCACGCTAGTGACTTCCGCACTGTCGTCCAGGCTACACTGGCATCCAAGATGGATTACTGTAACTCCCTCTTTCTTGGCCTACCCTACTCCTCCTTAAAGCCCCTCTAAATGCTACAGAACACTGTAGCCAGAACCCTCTCCAACGCTCACAAATACGACCATATTTCCCCTATACTGAAGGACCTACACTGGCTCCCTATTCCCTCCCGCATCCTCTTTAAATCCCTGACCATTATCCATAAAGCCTTATATTCCCATCACTCCAACTGGCTGGTAGATCCCCTCCAATTTGCCTGCTCGAATCGACTGACAAGGACCACTACCAAAGGGTCCCTCCATGTGCCATCCCTAAAGAAAGCACACCTCACAGCTACAAGGGATCGGGCGCTCTCCATTGCTGGACCTATGCACTGGAACTCACTCCCAACCCACCTCAGACTTGAACCTTGCATCACCAAATTCAGAGCCCAGCTCAAAACCTGGCTATTCAAACAAGCCTTTCCCCAACACCCTTGATGAATATTGAATTGTGATGGATCATGACCTGAATTTGACTATGACCTTGTTCTTATGACATTATAGTTCACTTGTTAATTGTTCCTATGCTTCTCTGCTCTCCTATTGGTTTTTTGTACCCCCTACCCTTCCCCTGTTACTTGTAATTTCCGTTGCTTTTGTTCCATGTAAACCGAGGTGATGTTTCGACTAACATCGGTATAGAAGACTCTTTAAATAAATAAAATACATATTCTGAATTTTTAAAACCCCAATACATTTAATCTGTTGAATTTTTATAAATCCCCAATTTTTTTTTTTTAATCCCAATCTTAATGGATCCTAGTCTTAATCAATCCCAACAGGGCCCTTGTTTCGCCTGCTGACTTCTTCAGGGGACTTTTTAATCCAATGCTCTCAGAAGATGACTCTCGTCATTGACTAGAAACCACTTCTCCACTCATTTCTTTATGGTGTATAGACAAATCACTGGTCACGCTTGAACACCAAAGCCACTATATAAACAAATTTGAAAAGAACTTTTCAAAAACTTGTCTTAAAAATGTCCCACATATATTTTGAATTACAGTATCTCCCAATATCTAATCAGTAACACAGTTGAAATACCATTTGATACCTTTAATTGTAGCCACAACCACTCTATTTAATCCTCAGGATGATCTTCAACAGCTCCATTATTTTATTTCTTCAAATCTCTTAAATCCAAACCTATTAGCAACCAATCATTACTACATAAACTTAACTAATACTACTTCAAATCCATTATAACCCTCCTTTAAACCTATTTTCCTATATCGGGGTTAACTACTCAACCTCCCCCAAAAACAGACAGCAGCTCTCCGATAAATTCAACACCCCCACCCTAGGAAAACAAAAACGGACTCAACACCTACCGCTTTTTCAAACACCAAGGCAGTCTCTGCTTCCTGCCACTGCAGAGGCAGACTTCGTTCGTTCTTCAGGCTCAGCTTCCCCATTATTCACTATACACATAAGAACATAAATTTCCATGCTGGGTCAGACCAAGGGTCCATCAAGCCCAGCATCCTGTTTCCAACAGAGGCCAAACCAGGCCACAAGAACCTGGCAATTACCCAAACACTAAGAAGATCCCATGCTACTGATGCAATTAATAGCAGTGGCTATTCCCTAAATAAACTTGATTAATAGCCGTTAATGGACTTCTCCTCCAAGAACTTATCCAAACCTTTTTTGAACCCAGCTACACTAACTGCACTAACCACATCCTCTGGCAACAAATTCCAGAGCTTTATTGTGCGTTGAGTGAAAAAGAATTTTCTCCGATTAGTCTTAAATGTGCTACTTGCTAACTTCATGGAATGCCCCTAGTCCTTCTATTATTCGAAAGTGTAAATAACCGAGTCACATCTACTTGTTCAAGACCTCTCATGATCTTAAAGATCTCTATCATATCCCCCCTCAGCCGTCTCTTCTCCAAGCTGAACAGCCCTAACCTCTTCAGCCTTTCCTCATAGGGGAGCTGTTCCAACCCATTTATCATTTTGGTTGCCCTTCTCTGTAACTTCTCCATCGCAACTATATCTTTTTTTGAGATGTGGCGACCAGAATTGAGCACAGTATTCAAGGTGCAGTCTCACCATGGAGCCATAGAGGCATTATGACATTTTCCTTTCTATTAACCATTCCCTTCCTAATAATTCCTAACATTCTGTTTGCTTTTTTGACTGCTGCAGCACACTGAGCCGACTATTTCAAAGTATTATCCACTATGGTGCCTAGATCTTTTTCCTGGGTGATAGCTCCTAATATGGAACCTAACATTGTGTAACTACAGCAAGGGTTATTTTTCCCTATATGCAACACCTTGCACTTGTCCACATTAAATTTCATCTGCCATTTGGATGCCCAATCTTCCAGTCTTGCAAGGTCCTCCTATAATATATCACAGTCCGCTTGTGATTTAACTACTCTGAATAATTTTGTGTCATCATATATATATATATATATATATATATATATATATATATATATAAAAGCTGAGAAAATTGACCATTTAATCCTACTCTCTATTTCCTGTCTTTTAACCAGTTTGTAATCCACGAAAGGACATCACCTCCTATCCCATGACTTTTTAGTTTTCGTAGAAGCCTCTCATGAGGGACTTTGTCAAATGCCTTCTGAAAATCCAAAATACCACATCTAGTGGTTCACCTTTATCCACATGTTTATTAACCCCTTTAAAAAAATGAAGCAGATTTGTTAGGCAAGACTTCCCTTGGGTAAATCCATGTTGACTGTTCCATTAACCCATGTCTTTCTATTTGCTCTACGATTTTGATCTTGAGAATAGTTTCCACTATTTTTCCCGGCACTGAAGTCAGGCTCACTAGTCTATAGTTACCCGGATCACCCCTGGAGCCTTTTTTAAATATTGGGGTTACATTGGCCACCCTCCAGTCTTCAGGTACAATGGATGATTTTAATGATAGGTTACAAATTTTAACTAATAGATCAGAAATTTCATTATTGAGTTCCTTCAGTACCCTAGGATGCATACCATCCAGTCCAGGTGATTTGCTACTCTTTAGTTTGTCAATCTGGCCTAGTACATCTTCCAGGTTCGCAGTGATTTCATTCAGTTCGTCTGACTCATCGCCCCTGAAAACCATCTCCGGAACTGGTATCTCCCCAACATCCTCATTAGTAAACACAGAAGCAAAGAATTCATTTAGTCTTTCTGCAATGGCCTTATCTTCCCTAAGAGCCCCTTTAACCCCTCAGTCATCTAATGGTCCAACCGACTCCCTCACAGGTTTCTTGCTTCAGATATATTTTAAAAAGTTTTTATTATGAGTTTTTGCCTCTATTTGGCCAACTTCATTTCAAATTCTCTCTTCGCCTGTCTTATCAATGTTTTACACTTAACTTGACAATGCTTATGTTTTATCCTATTTTCTTCACATAGATCTTCTTCCAATTTTTGAAGGGTGTTTTTTTGGCTAAAATAGCCTCTTTCACCTCACCTTTTAACCATGACTGTAATTGTTTTGCCTTCTTTCCACCTTTCTTAATGTGTGGAATACATATGGACTGCGCCTCTCAGATTGTATTTTTATACAATGTCCAAGCCTGTTGAACACATTTAACCTTTGCAGCTGCACCTTTCAGTTTTTTTCTAACTATTATTCAGCTTCTCCAGAATAAATTCATACCAGTTTACCTCACATTTAGAAAAACCTTACAATGAGACCTACCTCCGGGATCTAACTCATTCGTTTCTCCATTTCTTCCCGTCAAAGACGCTCACAGCTTCAGAAACGCGGTTGCACACTAACTCTGACCACACCTTAAATACTTCCCATGTAGCTCAAATCGCACCAAATCATAAGGGTTTACAGAGCCTAAACCACATCTCATTGGAACATACAAGCCCACATTACAAATACAAAATCCCTATTCCAGCTAACCAAGGGCATAAAGCCCTTTAAATTTCTTCAACCTCCAACTCTCACAATACAACCTAAAACAATTCTTCCCATTCTATCATAGAATTAAGTCCCTGCAGAGTTAACGTGTTCCATTGATAGATAAATCTTTGTTCATGTTGTCACAAAATTTGTGAAATGTTACCTCCCAGAGGGCAAGGGACCTGTTTCAATATACAAAACTTTAATTGATCAATAGTATATGCATTATCAAGCCAGTGTCTGAATAAAAGTGCTTCCACTCTGTTCTAATACAGCCCTTATGCTGAATAATTCGTGTCTGTATAGATGAAATTGTATGTCCAATATACAACTTGGAACATGGACAAGTAATCGCATATAACACGACAAGAATTACAATAAAACTGGCCTTTCAAAAAATATTTAAACGGTATTAGATCATGAACAAACGATTGGCCTACTAGAATCTGTGCACAGACTGAGCGTTTGTTACAACAAAATTGTCCTACTTCACCATCAAAAACCTGCTCATTAGCTACCGATGAAACAAGTAAATCCCTTAAGTTACGCCCCCGGGTCCGTGCAAAACAGTTGGGCAATTTGGTCTTTCTGCCATCGTTTACTATGTTGCATGTAAATTCATTTTAAATACTATATAAAATTGGAAAGCAAAAAGATCAGGTGGTTTCACTTGCATTTAATGTGATGGGTGGGCCTTCCTAGTCCAGATTTCCAGTCTGGATCAAAAGTTGAAGAGGTGTCCCCATATCAGGGCTATTGTCACCTTTTTTTTCTCCCTCCCTTTTCTTTCTTAAATGCTCACTGTCTAACCCTTCTTCTCCCCCACCCCTCCGGCCTTTCTTCGCTTCTCACCCTCCAGCCCACTTGCTTATTCTCTTACCCCTTCAGCCCACTTTTGGTCACTTGCTCAACAGCTCATCCCCCTAACCCTCACCCCTCCAGTCCCCATTATTTTCCAGCTCAGTTTATACCCTCCTTTGCTCACTGTCGTGCCCTTATTCATTTTTCTCCTCCCTTTGCTCGTTATCTCCCTTGTTTTCTTTTTGCCCCCTCTGCGTCCTCCTCCCTTTGCTTGTTCTCTCCTGTGCCATCTTCCTGTAGGCAGGGGGAAAGCAGTGGCCGCGCTTCTTACCTGTGACTGCCTGCTCGCTCCTCTGCTGGCACATTATGAAGTTTGATCCATACAGGTCCGAGAGAGCTCGCGGGACCGTCATTGCAAAGCTATCAAAATAGGAAGTGGGCAGTTGCAGGAAGGAAGTGCTGATGCTGTTCTCTTCCCGCCAAGCACAGGGCAGGTTGTGCTGTGGCGGGGGAGAGGATTGACCACCTTGTGGGATGGCTCCCAGGGATCACACAGAAGAGGCAATGCGCTCCCTCCAGCAGAACCACTACGTCAGAGGGGTTACGGGCATGGGTGAGGCGGTGCCCCCTCACCTGTGGTGTCTTGTGTAGATGCACAGGTTGTACACTTTAAAAGTTTGTCCTGTTCGTTGTTAAATATTATGTAGGAAGCTTAAAAAATTTTTTTTGTTTCAGATGTCTTAAGCAATCAGTGTTGTCTTCTGGGCTTTTTTTGTTAACAGTACTTTGTGACATATTGAAAAATGAGGATTATGAAATGTTTGGGGTTTTTTTCCTTTTAAGAACTACCAGATGGTATACAAGTGCCTTAAACTGGTTCTTTAATCCAAATCCCGTGACAGGTGTGTCTGGCTTCTGTCCCTGCTGTGGAATTCATGTTGACTGAAGATGTTTGTAGCTTCAGTAGAAGCAACAGATTGTAGACCAGCTATGAGATTTACCTTTTACTATTTCTTCATTCTGAAATACTAAAGTCCACACAAAATAAATTCACCAGTTACTTGAGTGTTACTTGATAGCAAACATACTTTCCCTTTAAAGAGTTTTGTTTAACTTTTAAAGGGGGAGGTGGTGGAAGGAGATTGATTTGGGTGTGTGGTGTTTTTTTTTTTTGTTTTGTTTTGTTTTTACACCTGGTATTGCTCACTGTCCTTGCATGCAAGAAGTGACAGTCATGGGAATATCTCTTGAATCCTTGATGATGGCGATGTCTACCTGAAAATCTTATACCAGCAGAGCATGGCAAAGAGACACTGGTGTATCCTATCACTGAGAGAGAGGGTGTTAATCGTGGTTATTATTCTCCTTCTTCCATGACAGCCAATCCCTGTATTCTTTACCTTGCAAAATGCAGCAGAAGTCATCACCTGCGGACTCCAGTGGTTTATTCAGAAAGAGGTAAGGTGGTCAGTCGCCTGTGACAAAAGTAGCTCAACGGAGAATTGAACCATAACAAAAGCCTTTGTTCCTGTTTGATGCCCTAAAGCAGTGGTTCTCAACCTTTTTTCAGCCGGGACACACCTGACAGATGGTTCACATGCGTGACACACTGAACATGTGACCATCACGGGACAAAACGTAAATATACATTCTGCATCCTCAGGAACCACGTCGACCCCCAAAAATGGGTGCAGAGCAGAACTAGGGCATTACCCGTACAGCTCACCATACAAAAAAAAGATATTCTGGATCTGATGACATCTCAGTAAAAGCAAAGCAAACTCTCTTTACTGGCAAGCACAATACCCCTCCTTATGAAAAGACAGTAATTAACCAGGCCCTAACCACTAATACACCTCCTATTGGGAAAACAGAGCAAGCCAAGCTGCTATAGATACCCACTTAGAAATAATTGTAAAACTATACTAATAAATGTTACAAAACAGCTGATGAACAGAATAATATCCAACAATTAAAAACTCATAAAAATTATTAAAAATTGTCTAAATATCAAAATATTTCAAAACAGCAGACACATCACATAACACCCAATAATTAAAATGGCAATCAATCAAGAAAAATAAACTTAAAAAGCTGCCTTTTACTTACCATCTCCAGCAACTCTCCTACTCCTTTCCCTTGCAGACCAATAGCACTCACCAGAAGCAGCAATGGCTGCTGAAGCTCTGTAATCAATCCTCTTTCCTTGGGGCCCACAACCAGTCACAACCAGTCTCTGTCTCACACAGACCAGAAACTTCCCTAACTAGTATCTCTTCCTCACACACACACCAGTCACCTCCCTGACCAGTTTCTGTCTCTCACACACACACACACCAGTCACCTCCCTGACCAGTCTCTGTCGCTCACACACACACACCAGTCACCTCCCTGACCAGTCTCTCTCAATCACACACATGCTGTCACTTACATACAAGCTCACACATACTCTGTCACTTACAACCACACACACTGCCACTTATGCACCCATTGTACCACACACACAAGCTCTCACTCATGCACCCAAGCACCCATTCTACCACATACACACTGCCACTCATGCACCCATTGTACCGCACACACACAAGCTCTCACTCATGCACCCAGGCACCCTTTCTACCACACACACACACATACTACCACTCATGCAACCAGGCATGCATTCTAACACACACACACACACACAGCTGCCACTCACGCACCCAGGCATGCATTCCAACACACACACACACACAAAGCTGCCACTCACCACCCAGGCACCCATTCTACCACAGGCACATAAGCTCTCACTCATGCAATCAGGCATGCATTCTAACACACACACACACACACAGCTGCCACTCACGCACCCAGGCATGCATTCTAACACACACATACAAAGCTCACAACTCATGCACCCATTCTACCACACGCACACAAGCTCTCACTCACGCACCCAGGCACCCATTCTACCACAGGCACACACACACTACCACTCATGCAACCAGGCATGCATTCTAACACACACACACACACACACAGCTGCCACTCACGCACCCAGGCATGCATTCCAACACACACACACACAAAGCTGCCACTCACCACCCAGGCACCCATTCTACCACAGGCACATAAGCTCTCACTCATGCAATCAGGCATGCATTCTAACACACACACACACACACAGCTGCCACTCACGCACCCAGGCATGCATTCTAACACACACATACAAAGCTCACAACTCATGCACCCATTCTACCACACGCACACAAGCTCTCACTCACGCACCCAGGCACCCATTCTACCACAGGCACACACACACACTACCACTCATGCAACCAGGCATGCATTCTAACACACACACACACACACACACACAGCTGCCACTCATGCACCCAGGCATGCATTCCAACACACACACACACACACACACAAAGCTGCCACTCACCACCCAGGCACCCATTCTACCACAGGCACATAAGCTCTCACTCATGCAATCAGGCATGCATTCTAACACACACACACACACACACACACACACACACAGCTGCCACTCACGCACCCAGGCATGCATTCTAACACACACATACAAAGCTCCCACTCATGCACCCATTCTACCACACGCACACAAGCTCTCACTCACGCACCCAGGCACCCATTCTACCACAGGCACACAAGCTCTCACTCATGCACCCAGGCACCCATTCTACCACAGACACACACACACACACAAGCTCTTACTCATGCACCCACGCACCCATTCTACCACAGGCACACAAGCTCTCACTCATGCACCCAGGCACCCATTCTAACACACACACACACACACACACACACACACACACAAGCTCTTACTCATGCACCCAAGCACCCATTCTACCACACACACACACAAGCTCTCACTCATGCACCCATTCTACAACAGGCACACAAGCTGTCACTCATGCACCCAGGCACCCATTCTACCACAAGCACACAAGCTCACATGGAGCCTCTTCTCATTGTTTGGCCTCCACTTCTCAGCCACCTCTGGCCTGACCTCCCGCGGTACGCAACGTCTCTCCAGCCACCTCCTGCAGTGTGCAGGGTCTCTCTGCTCTTCAGCCGCCGGCAGCGGCGCGCAGCATCTCTTTGTTCTTCGGCCCCGCCGCTGGTGACGCACAGGTTTCTCTGCTCTTCAGCTGCCGGTGGCGCGCAGCGTCTCTTCGTTCTTCGGCCCCGCTGACTGCGGCGCGCAGCGTCTCTTCGTTCTTCGGCCCCGCTGGCGTTGGCGCGCAGCGTCTCTTCGTTCTTCGGCCCCGCTGACGTCGGCGCGCAGGTCTTTTCGTTCTTCGGCCCCGCTGGCGTTGGCGTGCAGCGTCTCTTCGTTCTTCGGCCCCGCTGACGTCGGCGCGCAGGTCTTTTCGTTCTTCGGCCCCGCTGACGTTGGTGCGCAGCGTCTCTTCATTCTTCGGCCCCGCCCCTAGGGAGAAGGGAAGCACAAGCGGGGCAGTGGAACACCGGGAGCCGCGACACACTGGTGTGTCGCGACACACCGGTTGAGAACCACTGCCCTAAAGTATTTCTCTGCTGTCTTTCTTAATGATGCGTGGCTGCTTATTAATGGGTCCCCAGAAAGCAGTAATTGTTGACCAATAACATATTTTTGACCTGTTTGTAAATGAGGATTTCTTAGTGTCCAGACAGATGAATCCAGAACAAGTGGGTTATGCATCTCCACCAGGAGATGGAGCAAACTGATGTCACGGTATATATACCCCTGCAGTGACACCAGCCTGCCAGTATTCTCCGTCTCCAGCAGATGGGGATTGCTTCGATTTAAAAAAAAGGAAAAATAAGGAAAATAAATTTTCTCCATTCCCCTGCAGTGATATCAAAAGATCCCACCCCCAGTTGGGAATTCCTAAGATGATTTCTGTGGTTCCTCAGATGAATGCTTTGGTCCGGTAGTTGATGTTTCAGCTGGCATGGACTTAGCTGTTAAGCAGCTGAAAGGTAGTGGGTGCAGGAGGGCTAGCGCAGCAGTGACAGCAAATGCCCTCTCCCCCCTCAGCTGGAGACAGTCTCTGTGCTCAGATAGGTAAGGCTGAGCTCAGGTAAATTAAAAAAAAAAAAAATAGACACAGAGGAGGAGGTTTTTTTGCTGTAGGGTTCCTCCTCCTGCTGGTCTCCTTGCTCAGTGTGCTGTTCCAACATTCGTCCCTCTCCGTGGGAGGTCGAGGAACACCGGCAGCCTGGTGGGTTGAGCAGCCTCTGAAGGCTAGGCCCCACTCTGAGGCTTTTTTGCTGTGCCGTGTGGTGAGCCTCAACAGCGTTTCACATGCTTTCTTTAGGCTGCTCTCTACAGGATTGTTGGTTTGGTGTGTGAGTCTAGCTGCGTGTCCAGTTTTTGGATGCTTAGGCAGGCCTAGTAATCTGTGCGCACAAGTTGAGCGTTGCTGTGCATTTAATTTTTTATGGCGCCTAGATGTGAGATGCCTAGGTTTTGTATGCCTAATTTTTGGATGCCTAGGTTGATGCCTTGAATTTTTGGACGATTAAAAAAAAAAAAATTCTAGACACATGCTTCCAGCCATTGATCAGTGCGCTGCTGGCCTAATGGTGCCTACATCTAGGGAACTTAAGTGCCTTTCTCTTTGCACTGCCTGTCATATTAGGGCTTCTCAACCTTGAGTTCCTACTGACTTGTGCCAGCGCTGTTTGGAGGCTCAAGGAGAATTATCTTCCTCTGATTTCACTAAGCTTTGTTCTTCCCAGCTGGATGTAGGTCTGGGTAAAGACTTTTCAGGTGGGGCGCCTGATTTTGCAACTCCCCTAACTGGCTCTTCAGCAGGGGAAGGCAGCTCAGTGAGTATGCTGTGCAGGTACCTTCTGGTCTGGATACTTCTACATTTTCATGAGTAGAATTTTTCCAGGGTTTGCAATCCTCAGCCCTGTCCAATGTTCCCAGGGCAAGGTTGCAGGTGCAAACCTTGCCTGGACCTACTGGTAAGCGCCAGAGTACTCCTAGAGCGGCAGTGGGACTACCCAATGGAGATCTGGATGGCATGGATGATGACACCGATCCTGACTCTCTTGAGGATGGTGAAATTTCTCCAGGACTAGAACTATATAGGACTATGCTACAGTTATTCCATAGACATGAACTGCTAGCCCTGATTTCACACACCTTGAAAATGCTGGGAGTACCCGGGGAAATATTCCATATTTGAGCCAAAGAAAAATCCCATTTTGGTTTCTCTGTGTAAAGCCTTTTGTGTTTTTTTCCATGTGATTGAGGCCATTCAGGAATTGATTAATCTTGAGTGGGGCACCCCAGAGGCAAATTTCAAAGGAGGTCGGGTTTTGGAAGGCCTATACCCGTTGGATCTGATGGTAAGAGAGCGTTTACATTTTCCGAAGGTGGATGCACTTGTTTGTGCAGTCTCCAAACGGATGACTATCTTGTGGAGGGAGGGGTGGGCTTGAAGGATGTACACGATAGGAGGATTGAAACTATCCTTAAGCAGGCATTTGAAGCAGTGGCAGTGACTTTGCAAATAGCTTCTTGTTCCCTGGTAGCTCGCTCTTGTTTACTTCTCTCTCAAGGAGTTGATGACTCTTGGCTGAATTCCAGGGCAGTTATGGAGCCAGCGGATGCTTTCTTGGCAGATGCAAGCTGCAGTTTGGACCACACCTCAGCCAGAGGGGTGGCTTTGGTAATAGCTGCCAAGCATCAGTTATGGCTCAGAAATTGGTCTGCCGATGTGACCTCCAAGGCTAACCTCTTGAAATTGCCCTTTAAAGACTCCCTTTTGTTTGGTAGTAAAATGGCGAAAATGGGCAGTAAGTGGGGCGAATTACTGGAGGATAAGAAGCAGACAACCACGCTCCTTTAGCATGAGAGGTCATGCTAGGGGAACCAAGTGGTTTAGAGTAGTGACCTTTCTGAAGACTCAACCTTTTGGTAGGTTTCAGTCTTTTCATCCCAGACAGCCCAGAAGGGGTGCAGGCTGGGGTAGTGGATCCTCCCGAGCCTCCCAATGAAGGTTTGCCAACCCACCCCTGGGAACAGGAGATAGGGGGATGCCCCTCTCTCTCTCTTTTATCAGAGGTGGGTAGAGATCATATTGGCATATTGGATCAATGGGTCCTGAAGGATATATGCTGGAGTTTTGCAGTATTCCTTGGGACATGTTCATGGTCTCTCTCTGCCACTCGCTGCAGAAGAAGCATGCAGTGGAGGATACTCAGTCTGACCTCTGTGATTCTGGTGCCCATGTCTCTAGAAAATACGGGGCAATATTCAGTTTATTTCATTGTGCCCAAGAAAGAGGGATCCTTTTGTCCCATCCTGGATCTCAAAGGTGTCAACCGTTGTCTGTGGGTGACTCAATTTCACACGGAGACCTTGTGCTTGGTAATAGCCTTACAGTCGAGGGAATTTCTGACCTCGTTGGACCTGTCTGAAGCATATCTTCACATTCCCATTCAACTAGAGCATCAATGTTTTTTGTGGTTCACAGTTCTGGGATGCCATTATCAATTTAGGGCACTGCCTTTTGGTCTGGCTTGGGAGCTTACTGTCAGGATCTGACAATG
The DNA here is from genome assembly GCF_901001135.1 of Rhinatrema bivittatum. NCBI lineage: Eukaryota > Metazoa > Chordata > Amphibia > Gymnophiona > Rhinatrematidae > Rhinatrema > Rhinatrema bivittatum. The sequence goes on from NW_021820995.1 coordinate 38,186, forward strand.
CAAGGGTGCTGGGATGCAGAAGAGTCTCTCTTAAACAACAATAATTTGGAAGCCAGAGCAATCCAGCTGGCATGTTTGCAGCTTGACAGGCCTCAGGGTCAAGCAGTCCCGGATAATGTCGGACAACGCAATGACACTGGCTTTCATAAATCTGCAGGGAGGAACCAAGAGCCAACAAGTGTTGCAGGAGATAGATCAACTTGTAGACTGGGCCGAACTACATCTCCAGATGATCTCAGCCTCACAGCAGGAAAAGACAATGTAAAAGCAGACTTTCTCAGCAGGGAAAGTCTACACCCAGGAGAATGGGCGCTATCAAATGAGACGTTTCAACTGATTCTGGATTGCTGGGGTTTCCCGTTCTAGACTTGCTGGCTACTTCTCGCATTGCGAAAGCTCCACGATTCTTCAGTCACAGGAGAGATCAGATGTCATTAGGGATAGATACCTTGGTGCAGGAGTGTTCGGAAGACAAGTTTCTGTATGCCTTTCCTCCTCCGGCTTTGTTGGGCAGATTAGTCAGAACGATCGAGTACCACAGAGGGATGGTGCTCTTGGTTGCTCCAGATTGGCCCAGGAGACCATGGTATGCGGATCTATGGTGGCTTCTAGCAGAATCGCCCCTTTGGCTTCTGGTCCAAGGTTCTGTTGTGGCAAGGTCCTATTCTTCATGAAGATCCACTTGATTTTGTCTTTTGGTATGGCCCTTGAAAGGGCTCACTTGCTGAAACGTGAATACTCTTGAGGCAGTGATTTCCACTTTGCTAAGAGCTGGAAAGTTCTCCACTTCCTTGGCCTATGTGCGGGTTTTTGCAGTGTTTGAGGCCTGGTGTGAGGATTGAGGTACTCTTCCTTGTTCGGTCAAGATATTGCTAATTTTGGAATTTTTGCAAGATGGCTTAAATGAAGGCTTGGCCTTTCATTCCTTAAAAGTACAAGAAGTGGCTCTCGCCTGTTTCAGAGGTCAGGTGAATGGTGGATCTCTGTCAGCTCATCCTGATGTGGCCCATTTCCTAAAGGAGTGAAACATCTTCATCATCCTTTGCAGTTTCCGGTGCCCTTATGGAGACTCAATTTAGTATTGGATTTCTTAGCGGGCCCTATGTTTAGACAGATGCGTAACATGAGCTTGTGGTTACTGACCTTGAAAATGGTATTTCTAGTGGCAATTTGTTCTGCGCATAGGATTTCTGAACTGCAGGCCTTGTCTTGCCGGGAGCCATTCCTCTAGGTGACTCTAGGAGCGGTACAGCTGTATATTGTTCCTTCTTTTCTACCGAAGGTGGTCACTGACTTTCACTTGAATTAGTCCATCTCCCTGCCCTCTCTGGACAAAGGGAAAGATGTGAGGAGTATAGTCTGTTGTAACCTTTGGATGTCAAGAGACATATTGTCCAGTATCTGGAGGTTACTTATCACCTGTTTGTTCTTCACAGCAGTACTAGTCAGGGAGAGCTGGCCTCGTGGACTACCATAGCTCGCTGGATTAGGATTAGGAAGTAGTCACAGCTGCATACATTGATGCTGGGAAGCTGTTACCTACTCAGATCAGGGCTTATTCCACTAGAGCTTAAGTAGTGTCACCGGGCGGAATTCAAATTGTTGTCTCCCGTCGACGTTTGCCAGGTATTATCTGGATGTGCAAGCCCAGGAGGCACAGCCTTTGCACGTGCAGTTTTGACTGGACCACGGGCAGCCTCTCGCCCTATTCAGGAGTATCTTGGGTACATCGCACTTGTTCTGGATTAATCTGACTGGACACTAAGAAATGAGAAATTACTACTAACCTGATAATTTCCTTTCCTTTTCTTTAGGACAGTCAGATGAATCCAGCTTCCCTCCCTTGGCTGCTGAATGATTGTATTATGGTCCTCCTCCATGGCTATGTGTTATAGGGATTACTGGTAAGTGTTCGTCCAGTCCCTAGATTAGTGTTAAAACATTCTTGTCTGAACTCAGTGTTGCCTGTTAGCTGAGTATTGAAATAATTGTTTGTTTGTTTAATTTTGCTAGTCGGTCCACAGTTGCTTTTGAAGAGAGCATTGGCAGGCTGATGTCACTGCAGGAGTGTATATACTGTGACATCAGTTTGCTCCGTCTCCATCTGCTGGTAGAGGTGCATAACTCACTTGTTCTGGATTTATCTGACTGTCCTAAAGAATATGAAATTATCAGGTAAGTAATAATTTCTCATTCCTCTCATCCCCCTCCATTTTTTCTGGTGCATTACTTCAAATGCCGACAAATTGGTTCTCTTTCTCTTCTGTGGCCCCCAGCACCAAAGTCTTTGATCCTGCTTAATTTGGTTGTTTTGAACATTTACATCCTCAGTCATATAAAATAGTGTTTTCCCAGGATAAGCCTATATTTAACTTACATATGGAATTGAGAGGATTTATTTCTTTGTATATGTGATCCATGATATTACAAATATTCAGGTATTATTAATTTTACTTTATTGACTGAGGAAGCCAGATAGTCAAATACCTTATCCTTACTTGGGTCACCGAGGCCTAGTGAGATAAAGTAACTTGCCCAAGGGCTCCTGTCAGCTCTACTATAGTATTGTAATAAAGACCTTGCTAATCTCTGAAACCCACTGGCGTGTATATAGAATACTTTGCCTCCACTAACACCTCCTTGTCGTTGCCTGTACTGTCTTGCCTGATCTACAGGCTTCCTGTTAGTCCTCAACTGCTGTAATTTCAAAATTGATCCTTCCCTATATATAATAATTATAAATAATTGTAATTTGTTCTGTAGAGTTTTCATAGTCAACACAAGCTTATTTACTAGGTAAAGAGGAGATATGGTAGAAACATTCAAATTTTTGTCAGGCTTCAATAAAGTACAACCCGGGTGACATTTTCTATAGAAATGCAAATTCAAGACAAGGGGTCATGTTATGAATTTGGAAGGATCGAAACTACTGAGTGGGTGATAGGATAGATCCCTGGAATAACCCACCCGTTAAGTCAGTGGAAACCAAAACTGTAACAGAATTTTTAAACCTGCTTGGGACAGATGCAGGGAAAGTGGTAAGAACGGAGTTGAAAGATGCAAGGTACACGACATTGGGGAGGAGGTGAGGAGCCTGGGTACTGGTTTAAGCATGGGAACTTTGTATGCTCATTAACCTAGAATGGGAGAGAACCAGTGAAGAAGAGAACAAAAACTGATTTGGATAAGGAGTGATATCCTGCAGGCAGTCAGACTTGTATGGCTGACAGCAGGGATATTTTATCTTATTTATTTATTTAAAAATGTTTATATACCGCCTTTACAATTCAGAGAATTAATCAAAACGGTTTACAACCAAACACACACAATAACTGAAAAAATGATATAGCTAGAGCAGTGTAGATGGAAACAGCTAGGCAGACTGGGTGGGCCAGTTGGACTTTATCAGCAATTATCTACTCCTTTACTGTCTATTTGTGTGGTACAGCAGCAAAATATATAAATTGAAGCAACAGGCTTGACCCATCCTGCTGAGTTCTACTACTAATATCAGTAGCAATCTAGGATCCCGATATATGCCATGTTTTGTGGGGTTTCTTTCAAATTATCCTGAAACATTGTTTCCAATCAATTTAAATATGCTATCGCTGGTGCTTATCTTTAGCAGTTTTGTAAAACGAAGCAAACATTTAATCTTGCCTTTCCTCCACTGAAATTTTCAGGCAAATCATACAAATTATTTTTATCTTCATAGCTTCAATAATGAATTGTTCGTTGCAGTTCAAAAGTGTTCTGTCTTTAATCCTTAGCTTGTTCTTTTGAGACTTGTTATTGGTGACTTGGATGTCTTATATTTTGAGATCAGTCATTAGAGATGCCAGAATAATTTTTTATTTTTAGAAATATTCCCTGCAATTATTATTTTTACCACTTTTGTCATTGTCTAAATATATTATGCAATTATGAAATCCTCTTTAGCCTGTTGTCCTTAGGCCTGTCAGTGTGGTACACTAAGACAATAAAACCCTCAAATTTTACATCGGTGAAAAAAAATGCAACAAGAGGCAAGGAATTACTAGACTGATATAAAACGTTACTTCAGTATACCAGAGCCTTCTTTTCATAAATGTTTCTTTCTCATTGTAACATCTCTGGTACCCTTTTTAATGCCGCTAGAGCTCTTACTTTTTTTTTTGCCTGGTAGTTGCTCATTTTTTCTTTTTCTTCCAGTTCAGTTGGAACCAGGATTGTGATCCTGACACACATAGCCTTCATTCACAACTCCTCGGGGACCCTTCTCCCTGTTTTAATAGTCTCCTACTTACTGTCCATCAGCAATAGACCTGAGACTGGGAGCCACGCAGCAGGGCTTCCTCCAGAAACCTGTACCATGGGCTCTAGATTGGCTGCCAGATATCATCCTTCATGATGACCATGACTCCTTCACACCCCTCACTCCCCACAGGGATGTGAACTCTGCTTCCACTGTATCCCAGCCCTGGCTAACTCAGGCGGAAGCAGAGGCGTTCCTAGGTACCTAAAAGATTCGTGGCACAGGTTTATAAGCCCTCTCTTCCCCCAAGATTTTGAGAATTAGACAACTCAATCATGGTCAGCAGCTTCCCGCCACCCGAACAATCCTATCAAAACACATAATTAGATATCACACTTTTACATCTGAAATGATCTTTTCTCTACTTTCCCATGTAGTTATTATCGGGGAATCATGTTGTACGATCTGTGACAGATGAACCACCTTGTTAGTTCAAGCCCGATGAGGGTCACGTGGCTCTTGCCGTACTTGCTTCTTACCAAATTCTGTCCATGCAGAAACAGGCCAATGGCATTTCTATAGGGAATCGGGCCAATGGCATTTCTATAGGGAATCGGGCACCCTAGGGTGAAACTTCAGCCTTGTGCTTCCCCCCCTCCCTGACATCTGCTGGCTGAGGAAAGAGCAGGGAAAACATCAGCGGTGGCCACAGTTGCCAGCTGTGTGGTCCCAATACTGACAAGGAGGGCAATGGGGAAGGGAGCGGGCAATGGCCCAGTCAAGAAGAGAGATCTAGCAGGAAAGAGAGAGAGAGAGTGGATGGACTTTGGCCCAGCTGTCACTGATGGCAAGTGGCAAGGTAGACCCAGAAATATTGTGCCTTCCTTAAAAGTGAATGGGTAGCACCTGGAGATTTCTGAGACTTTGCTGCCCCCCCCCCCCCCCCCAGATGTTGGCATTCTAGATGTCTGCCTAGTTTGCCTAAAGGAAGAACCAGCCCTCTATCTCTAGACAGACAGACTTTCTGAACAAAGAAACCCCTGGCCAGTTTAAACCATCTTGTAAAATTACCACTAAAATTATTTGATTGCATCAATCAATAAAATTCTTCTGTATGGGAGTGAAGTCTAGAGTCTTATACAGGAAAGGGCAGAATCCCAGTATAAATCCTGCACCTCGAGTACTACAATACCCTACATTCACAGAAACTTCCCCCAACAAAGGCTGAATAGTTGAACTAAGACACTTCACCTTACCGACTAACTATAGAAAAATATTTGAATTTTGGTGTCGCTTCAGGAACATTGTGTAATAAAGCAAAATCCTGCAAAAAATATACTCAGAACCTATATCAAACCTGCCGTATCATAATACACTTAACGTCCAAACTCACAGTAACAACCCTATCCATGAAAAGGCAACACTGCAGATAGTGCACCAGGCTCTAACACATCAATACCCCTCCTATTAGGAAAACAGAACAAGTCAGGCTGCTGTAGATCCTTGCACAGAAACTACACACTAGCAGAATACCTCACCTCAGTCACACATGCAGAGCGCAGATGGATTAACACCAAATACAGAATAGAGAGGCTATAAAGTATAAAAAGAAATGTGCGGACAAAACCTGATCTGACCAAGGCATATAAAACATCCATCATAGTAGTTAAACCATACAAATAAACAGAATAAATATTTATAAACAGCTGACAAACAGAATAACCTGTATTAATTAAAAACACACTTAATTTCCCAAACACCAATAAAATATTTCAAAACAGACACAACCTATAACACCTAATAATTATAAGTAATAGGGATTTAAAAAAATCACCCACACCCCATAGCTGGGGACTTTTTGATTTCAAGTCACCCTAGATTTCCAGCATGTACTTCAAATTCTGGGTTTTGTTTTTTTTCCTGCTCTTGATTACTGCAGCTCTTTTTACTGTGGGTTACTGACCAGCTTTATCTCGGATCCTTCCAGATTGTACAGATTGCTGCTGCACAGATCCTTACAAGTTCAAGGCTATGAAATCTTATCTTCTTGGTCCTTTGCTCATTGCACTGGCTCCCTATCCATTGGCGAGTGAAATTTATAATCCTGAATCTATTACACAAACTTCTTAATCACTCAGATACCCCTTAGATTAACTCCATGCTAAGGATTTATGGTCCTCTGAGGGCCTTAAGATCTGCTAATCAGGTACCCAAAATGTGTTTTGCGCACCTTACTGTGACTAGTGACCGAGCTTTCTCAGTTGCTTGTCCTTTGCTTTGGAACTTGCTTCCTGGTCATCTCGGGCATGATGCCTCGGCCTTCAACAAGTTCATGAAGACACTCCTACGTAGAGATGACTATGGCCTGACAGACTAATCATCCTCGCTGAGCCAGTTTCCCTTTGCTGGGCACTGTTGATTACACTTTCAGTTTCTGTATCATTTTTATGTCTTTAGTTTTTTGTTGAAAGATTTATTTTTATTTTAACTGTTCCCTGCCTCGAACTTTGGAGGGTGAGGGGAGCTGTAAATTAAACAGTAAACATAGTCATTGATTAATAGGGGAGGGATAGAGAGGCGCTCAGACTTTATCCTCTTTCATATTCACACATGTTCATTCTCTCTCGCACACGCGCTCTCTCTCTCTGTTTCTCTCCGGGCCTCGCCTTATTTTCCTTGGCTACCGGTGAGACGGGTGCTGCCAGCGGATGAAGAATCTGAGACCCTGGGCACGGGCCCTGTGTGCCCATAACTGGGTGGAAGACCCAGTCCAAGAATCCGAGACTCTCCGAATGGATGCACCCTGCACGTGCCACTGGGCCAGGCCTCCCAGCTCTGACACTTCCACATTCTTATTGCAGGAAACTGCCTACCTCTCCCTGAGCCTCCTGCTGACCGCTGCTGCTGCTCCTGATCTGTCTCTCCCCAAACTTCCTGCTGAGGCCTCCATCCCATGGCACCAATGTCTTGCAATCCAGCCCACTGCTTCTACTACCACCTCCTTTTTTTTTTTTTTTTTTCTTTCCCCTGCAGTCTCCTCTACTACTGTTGCAGCTGTATTCACATGGCTCATGTTGAGTAGAGCTATGCTGTGACAGCAGCGGGGGAGGTGCTCATTGGTCAGATATCTAATTAAATGGAAAGGATGCACCATGAGGGAGGGATGAGTGGGAGAAAGGAGCAGAGCTAGGAATAGAAAGAGGAGGAACACAAAAGAGGGAGGAATGAGAAGACAGACTCCCAGAAAAAAAAGAAAAGCAGAGAAATGGAAGATTGGAAGAAAAACTGGAGGGGGGAGAGTTGGTAGACCCAAGACCTAGCAGTATAAGCAGATGAGAAGAGAAAAAGAGCCTTTAGAAAGTGTGGAGGAAGGAGAGAGAAGTAAGAAAGTGGATTAAGAGAAAACAGGAAGAAATGAGGAAAATTAAAAGAAATGGGATGCATAGTTTTCATTTGCAAAACTGTTTAAAAGTTATAACACTGTTTTCAATAAAAACTTGCTTTTCATGCACATGAAATATTGAACAATTGCTTGTAAGCTTACAACAGAGCAGCCACGAAGCCTATTCCTGGGCAAGAGATTGGGGGAGGGGTATCCTTGGGTTATGGTGTAGAAACACTGCAAATTATACTGGCCCAGGGCTACAAAACCAACAGTCACTCTCCAAGGATGAAAAGCGAGCTGTTTGGCTCTTCTCCCTCTGATTGTGGCTGGTGACAGACAGTTCTGGCCTCCCTGCTTCTGCCTCCAAAGGGCGCACACAGAAACAGAAATATATATCTACTGAATACCATTTTCTCAAAGCTGTTGCACTGGAAATGCTTGTTTACCTATTTCATAGAGGTCATTAATATGGAAAATTAATTTTAAATTTTGTTTTCTTGCAGCATATATCTTTGATAAAAATATGGAGGTAAGCCAGTCTTTTTTTTAACTCTTCCTCAATGCCATGTTTTTTAAAATCTTTTAATTTTTGTCTCTTTGCCTCAGATAACATACCTGGGTAACTATGGAGCTCTTTGCCAGCCGAAGGCTGAAAGGGCAGAGCCTTTCATGTGCACCATCCATGTCACTCGCTCACAGTAGTGGCAGCCATCTTCCCTCAGGCCTGAACATTCCATCTCTGTGGTATGACCAGGCCTGACTGACCCTGACAGTTTGGGGATGGGGTGGAGTGGGGAAGGATGGTTGGTTTGAATCTGGATTCCCTGAGCCGTGGCACTGTCTGCATGGTGGGGCTGGCTTTTAAATTCCCCTTGCTATTCGACAAACATTGAGGAAGGGAGTGGAAGCCCTTCTAGTATCCTTCCTGTGTGGTGATGAGTTCCAGCAGTTTATCTGAATGGTCTTTGTGCGGTTGACTAGATAGAAAGCTGAATGACTGAACTACTGTTTCGGTTAGTATGAAATGCTCTTTGGTGTGGATACTGTGTTACTCCACCTAATTCTGTAGAAATAAAGTTCAACTAAGAAAAGCTGGCAGTAGGCAATGCCTTTTTATTGACCTAAATCATCATAGAAGTAAAGGTTAACAAGTCATCATGTTAGTGCAGAGAGGGTTAAGGATGATATATCTGAATAAATAAGAAAACTGTAGATAGAAGTACATAAGCAATGTTTGTTTTAAAAAAAAGAGTTGTAAAGTGCATATGATATGTTTAGAGAGGGGTGAGAAAATATCTTACTTTCTCACCTCTTTAAACACATCCTTCTTCATCCTTTGTTTTCAAAGCTATAAAAAGAATTTTAAAATAAAACATTGCTGTTGTAACTGTTAGAATTTTTCTTCTCCGATACCGTCTGACCCAATCTGCTTGTTCAGGGTCAGAACTAGGTGTGTGCAGCGGGGACCCTCATACCTACAAGAGAAACGTTTGCTGTGAAGCAAAAATGACTCAACTTTTTCTGTGGCAGCATGCAATGATTCTTTACTTGGGAAACCGGGAGAGAAAAATAATAAACACATATCCACAGTTACATGGTTCTGTACAGTGATTGTGGTGGTGGGACTTGACACAATAGGCAGAGAGGAAGATGGAGACTTGGCTCACTAAAACACGTTACATCCTATCTAGATGCCCCTGCAGACTCTTCCCATAAAGTTCAGGTTCCATAGCCAGGGAATGTTAACCTATTGCTATGTGGTCTGAATGATGACCACCTGCTATCGGTTCTCCAACAATAACCTATCTACAGTTCACTTGTATATTCAGGTACCATCCTGACTTCATTTTGCATTGACCTTAAAGGAGCATAACTCTCAAAAGTGATGCAAAAATGTATTAAGTCCAATATAAAAATATCACCTCTACAGCTTTGTTATACTTTTATTTCTGTAAAGGAAATGCAAGGCATCTGTGGTATGACACAGGTTCTCTTCTGTCAGGAAGCATTTGGCTCTTTTACATGCTTCTTACTCTGGAAAAAAGAAAATCATTCCCTTGCAATTTTTACAAATAACAGTACGAGCAATATCTACATAAAAACTGTGTGTAAGCAGGTATTGAACCCTTCAGATTAGCACCAAGGTTTGTTGACCAAGTTATTCATGTTGGTATTTATCTTAAGAGAAATTAAATTCCGGTATATAAATAGAAGTCAAAGCCTGCATTATTATATGCACTATTTCCTTTGGTAAACATCCTCTGTTAATGCATGTTAACCTTTATGAGGGTATGTAGGAAGCAGCAAGTCCTGGCACTGTCAAATGAACCAGGAACGCTTAAGGAAAAGAAATGAGTGCAGCCAACAGTGAAATAACGCTGAGGTCTCCAACCATAAAATGTTGTTTAAAAAAAAAAAAAAATGTTGGCATGTGGATTGTTAGCACCTTCACCCAGTGTAACCAGAGTCATACGTGTGCTGTCGTTCTGTTGATTTTGTTCTCTAACTGTTTCACTTCGTTTTCCTTTTCTGCAATGACAAAAAATCAAGGAACCCAGGGCACATAGTGTGGTATGAATATGGGCGGATTGCAGGAAAATATCAGCCCGGGCTGATTTTTCAAAACCAGCCTACAGGATTCTGTCTGACTCCCGTGTGCACTTTCCCTACAGTGCGTGCTTCAACAGCTCCCAAAAGCAAGCCAAGCTGACTCTTGATAGGTCGATCATATGAGCTGGAACCTGGCAGAACTGAGCCAAAAAATATTCCAACATAAGTTTCACTTTTCCTAAATAACAGGTCGATACAGTACAGTGCGCTCCGGTGGAGCGCACTGTTACCCCGGGTTTGGACGCGCGTTTTCGACGCGCTAGCTTTACCCCTTATACAGTAAGGGGTAATAGCGCGTCGAAAACGCGCGTCCAACCCCCCCCCCCCCGAAACTAATAGCGCCCGTGACATGCAAATACATGTTGATGGCCCTATTAGTTATTCCCACGCAATACAGAAAGTAAAATGTGCAGCCAAGCCGCACATTTTACTTTCAGAAATTAATGCCTGCCCAAAGGCAGGCGTTCATTTCTGCCGGCACCAGGAAAGTGTACAGAAAAGCAGAAAAAAACTGCTTTTCTGTACACCCTCTGACTTAATATCATAGCGATTTTAAGTCTGAGGCCCCAAAATTAAAAACAAAAAAATTAAAACCAAAAATTTTAAATCGGCCGGTGGTCTGCGGGTTGGAAAATGGACGCTCAATTTAGCCGGCGTCTGTTTTCCGAACCTGTGGCTGTCAGCAGGCTCGAGAACAGACGCCAGAAAAATTGAGTGTCTGCTGTCAAAACCGCTGACAGCCGCCGCTCCTGTCAAAAAGGAGGCACTAGGGACACGCTCGTGTCCCTAGTGCCTCTTTTTACCGCAGGCCCTAATTTGCATCTTTTTTCCCCCCCTGAATCGCATGCACGCTTTCTCACGACTTTTGCTGAATCGGCCCGTAACTAAGTAGTAGAACATATCCTAGATCAGGGGTAAGCAAACTGAGTTGAGGTCCTCCATTCATCCATGCAATCAGTTGGTCCCCTCCCCCCACAAGTTTGGCTTCATCTCATATACATATCTTGGATTCCTGGGCTGATTTTAGTCTCTTGAATCAGTTGCTAATTACAGTATTTATTTATTTATTTATTTAACGTTTCTTTTATACCGATGACCGTTCGCACATCGCATCGGTTTACAGTGAACAAAAAACCATTGGGCGGAGCCCTTACAAATAACAGATAACATAGTAAACTAGGCAACATATAAATAATATTTGGGAGGAGCCCTTACAAGAAATACAAACATCAATGAGTAAATGCTATGGGGATATGCTATGGGATTGAACTATAACAGAAACTATATACAAGTTAGTGCACAGTACCAAATCAGTAATGGGACAAGCACACTGCCAGCCAGATGTTTCACACAGACAGTCTTGCTCTCTATGTGTGGGTGTGTCTTTTGTCTGAGAGGAGAATGTTTGTTTGTATTTGTCTGTGCAGAAAGGAAGACCATATACATTGTGACACAAAATGTGTGAGTGAATGGGAAAAGCCATTGACCCAAAGCAGTACAGCTCCAGATGGAATCCTGCTTTCCCAAATATAATATGGTAAACCTTGCATTCCAAAACAGCACTAATTCCCAGCATTCAAACAGTAACAGCCCTACCTATGAAAAAGCACCAATGCAAACATTACACCAGGCCCTAAAACACCAATACACCTCCTACTAGAAAAATAGAACAAGCCAGGTTACTATAGATCCCTAATCAAAAACTACACACTAACAGAATACCTCATCTCTGTTACATATGCTAAACAGACAGATCCTCACCAAATACAGAAGAAATTATAAAATATAAATAGAAACATGGAGACCAAAACTGAAGTGGAAATCACAACAAGCCAGACTCTCTGTATACAGTGAACAATGGAAAAATGGAATCTCCATCATTCCTCATAAAACAATATTATCAATACATATAAAAATTGTCATAATAATAAAACCATATTAACAAAAATATTTCAAAACAATTGAGTAGATCATCCAATAATTAAAAACTCAAATTTTAAAACATTTCCTAAACACCAATAAAATATTTTGAAATAGCAGGTATATCAAACTCAATAATTAAAATTAGTAAGTAAAAAAAAAAAAATGTCCCCACTCTCCAGTTACCCTGAGATTGTCTTGTATTAGTCGAGGGTAGAGAGGTGTGCTCAAACTTTCTCCTCTTTCTTTTTTTTTTTTTTTCAAAATACTTTTTATTAACAGGGAAGCGGTAAACAAAATACCAAACAGGCACTTGAAATATATAACAAAAGGTGAAATCCCACCATCTATAATGATATATCCAAAATGAAGTTCCACTATACCGCCCTTCCCTGATTTTTCCTTTTTCTACCAGAACCCCCCTCCCCCTCCACACACACCACAATCAGCCCACCCTCACACCTTAATCATCCCTCCCCCCCTCATTGAATGACTATTGCAGAGTATAACCATTAAGGCGCAATCCATCTTGCAGAGATTTGGAGAAGGCACTGAAATAAGTGGCCCAGCAGGCACAGTAAATTTTGTCCGGCCACCGCTTGCCAGCCAAAAAATACAGTCTTTCTAATTGTGCTAGGGAGGCCATCCTGCCAAACCAAGCATCGATCGTGGGCACGGCTAATGGCTCTGTCCAAACGGCTAGAATAGTCCGGCAGGCCATCATAACAGCCACCCGCTCAAATCCAGCCTTGGGTCGGCTGCTGGGCAAAAGTCTAAGCGATGCACAGGTGAGTACCATACAGCCGGTGACACTGAGAGGAACACCAATACAGGTCCCCACCACTGCCAACACCGCCTGCCAAAAGGGTCGGAGTAGCGGACAGTCAACCAGCCGGTGAAGCAGTGTACCATCTGCAGTACCACATTTTGTGCAGCAAGGGGACGTAACTAGTTTCATTTTAAACCGGCGGACATCATTATAATAAAGGCAGAGCAGAGTTTTAAACTGTAGCTCTCTCTAATATAAACACATTCTCTAACGCACATTCATTCTCACACACTTGCTTTTACACATACTCCCTCATACACACATGCGCATGCGCACACATGCTCGCTCACACATACATGTTCACACATGCTGCGTGACTCATGTACTCACGTATGCTCACTGGCTTACATGTGCACACACACACACACACTCTGACTTACCAATTTCTCATACAGTCACAGATGCGGTTCCTGGCTCACATGGTTTCTCATATGCTCCCTCACACTTTCTCAAATTAGAGTAGCAAATCAGCCAGACCAGATGGTATACATTCCAGAGTTCTGAAAGAACTAAAACATGAAATTGCAGATCTGATACTAGTATTTTATAATCTATCATTGGGATCGTCCGCTATGCCTGAACACTGGAGAGTGGCCAGTGTATCTCTAATCTTTAAAGAGGGCTCCAGGGTTGATCCAGGAAACTATAGACCACGGAGTCTGAGTTCAGGGCCAGGAAAAATTGTGGAAACTATTCTAAAGAAAAAAAATCACAGAACATATAGAAAGACATGGTTTAATGAGACACAGCCAGCATGCATTCACGTAACTGAAATCTTACCTTACCAATATACTAAACATTTTTGAAAGGGTTAATAAACATGTAGATAGTGGTGAGTCAGTGGATGTAGTATATTTGGATTTTTATAAGGCATTTGGCAAAGTGCCCCATGTAAGACTCCTGAGAAAATTAAAAAGTCATGGACTAGGTGGCAATGCCCTGTTGTGGATTGCAAACTTATTAAAAGGTAAGAAACCGAGAGTATGACTAAATGATCAGTTTTCTCAGTGGAGATGCGAAAACAGTGGCGTGCTTCAGGGATCTGTAGTGGGATTGGTGCTTTTTAATACATTTTATAAATGATTTGGAAAAGGTAACAATGAGTCAAGAGATCAAATTTGCAGATGCTATAAAATTAGTCCAAGTTGCTAAATCACAAGTGGATTGTGAAAACTTGCAGGAGGATCTTGCGAGACTGGAAGACTGGGCATTTAAATGGCAGATGAATTTTAATGTGAACAAGTGTAAAATGGTGCACATGAGGAAAAGTAACCCTCACTGTGGCTACACAATGTTAGGTTCCATATTAAGAGTTACCATCCAGGAAAAGGATCTGGGTGTCAATTCAGTGTGAGGCGGTGGTCAAAAAAGTAAATAGAAGTTTAGGAATTATTAGGGAAGGAATGGAGAATAAAATGGCAAATGTCATAATGCCCCTGTATTGTTCCATGGTGAGGCCACACTTAGAATACTGTGTGCAGTTCTGGTCTCTGCATTTCAAAAAAAGATATAGTTGCATTGGAAAAGTTACAGAGAAGGGCAACCAAAATGGTAAAGGCTAAAGAGGTTGAATCTGTTCAACATCTGAGTGGGGGATATGATAGAGGTCTACAAAATCATGAGTGGAATAGAATGGGTAAATGTAAATTGGTTATTTACTCTTAAAAAAAAAAAAATACAAGGAGTAGGTAGGCCCTATATGAAGTTAGTAAGTAGTACATTCAAAACAAATCAGAAAAAATTATTTTTCACGCAATGCACGATTAAGCTCTGACAATCATTACCAGAGGATGTCATTAAGGCAGTTAATGTAGCTGGGTTTAAAAAAGATTTGGACAAATTCCTGGAGGAGAAATCAAACTGTTACTAATCAAGTAGACTTAAGAAATGGCCATTACTTATCACTGCGTAATAGCAACATGGGATCTGTTTACTGTTTGGCATATTGCCAGGTACTTGTGACCTGGATTGGCCATTGTTGGAAGCAGGATAATGGACCCTCTGTCTGATCCAGTATGGCAAATTCTTATGTTGTAATGTATGTAAAGTACAGCATTTATAGAAGAAATGACCTTGGATTTATAGCATGAAATGTGTAACAAGAGATAAAATCATTTTTTTCTGTGGTAACTTCTTAACTTGGCAGTTTTTTGACAGACGACAGCTGACCAATTATAGTTACTGACTGAAAATTTGGCTCAGGGATCCCCCAGTCAATGCCCTAAATGTTTAAAATTTTAGGAGCCTGAACTTTGGAGTTGCATCACAATGTTGAAAGTCTGTGTAACTAGTTACCCCCAAACCCCATTTGAAGGTTAAAGGATCCACAGAAAACACGTTGTAAATGAGCTTGAAGCCACACAGCTGTCTTCTTCAGATGTTCTTTTGGTCCTTTAAAACAGGAGTTCTCCCCCTAGTCCTCGGGACACATCTCACCAGTCAGGTTTTCAGGATTTCCACAATGAATATGCATATGAGAGATTTGCATATATATCTCACACATGGTCATCGGGGATATCCTGAAAACAGGACTGGCTAGGTATGTCCAAGAAGTGAGTGAAGAACCCTGCTTAAAAGGTATTGCAACTTTGAAAACGCCGGTTTCCTCTAGGACTAATATGGCTGCTAGGCCATGCCACACAGGAAAGATAATTTTAAGATCTTGACTGGCATTAATATTATTTAATGCCAGTCTTTAGATTTTGAGATCTGATGAAAATCCCTGCAATGAAAGACCTTTTGTGTTTCTGATACCAGAAGTTCAGGTTTTTTTTTTTTAGTATTGTTGACTCTGAGACGTCAGACAGCCATTCAACAGTGGAAAGATAATGTAAACATCATGATTCTTTAATCCAAGTGGGAAATATTAAAAAAAGACATTATTCATCTAGGGGAAAAATTAGATTTTTAATGTTCACTAAAATAAGTCAACTCACAAACTATATTTTCTAATTAAAAGGCTTTTTCATGCACTATAACTGTTGATCTGGTTTTTCTGTGTAAAAAGGTTCTTACGGCTGGGAATGCCTCTTGCATGTAAATGACCATTTACAAGCTGTCTGTGTCATTTAATATAATTAGAGCAGTTTGATAGTATGCCAATTTTTTTTTCACTTATCCAGAGGCCACCTCAGCAGGAAGGCAGTAGTATAGGATGTCAGCGATCCTGGATTACACTGTGTAGTCATCTATCCAAGAAGTATCAATATATTACTTCAGTGTATACTCCTGAGGAATTCTGTGCCTAAAAAAATACAAATTTTGCACATAGTATTTTAAAATTCTGCGTATTTAACTTGTCAGCTAACAAATATAGTCACTGAGTAATTGAAACTGATATGCAGGGGAAAGAAATTACTATGACGCAATGTTTTTATGGTGCAGGAGTAACATTGTTAGTCATCCCCATCAGCCTCTTCCCCAGCCCTTCATCTTCTCTCTCCCTTGCCACCCCCCACCAATCTCTTCCCCCCCCCCCCCCCCCAGCATCTCTCCTTCTCAACTCTCTCATCCTCTCTCTCCTTTTCTATGTCATTCTCTAACCTCATTCTCTCAGCCTCCCCTAGCTCCTTTCTTCTTCACCCCCACCATCATTTCTCTTACCCAGCCTCTCTATGCCTCTCCCCTCCCACCTGTTAACACTTATTTCCAGTCATAGCTGTCAGTAATTGCTAGCTAGCCCTCCTCCATTAAATTTAATCTCCTTTGCTGCTTCTGTCCCAATCCCATGGCCCTATCTTGCCACCTTCACCTCTATCCCAGGCCATGTGGTGTGATGCAGCCACTAGCATGGGTGCTGTAGCCATGATCCTTGCTCCATCAGGGCCCAGGTGTGGCCAAATTCTGCACATACTGACTTCAAATTCTGGTGGGTAGGGGAATTGTGCACCAGTTCTGTATTGCACAGTAATAAGAATGTTTACATTCTAGAATATATTATTGCAATTATGAAATTGTTTATTATTTTTAAAAATTATAAAATAAATATAGATTCTAATAGAAAAACTCTTCATAATGGGAAGATAAATATTTGTCCTACTACTGCTGCTACTACTTCATATTTCTATAGTGCTATGTGACATATGCAGCGCTGTATGCTTAAAATACCTTTTCCAGGATGGTAAAAAATAAAATGTTGAACATCAAGATGAGAGATTTTTCTAACCCTTTATCTTGATATTTTCTTCTTTGCTAAAAAATATTAGTTGCTAGCTGAAATTCTTGTCAAACATGGCAGGACTTTATAGTATGGCGAGTTCATAGTATACTATATAAATCGATTTAGGATAGAGCTCGTCTGTGTATGTTGTATGAGTGGGATAGAAGTTGTTAGTGTATTACACATACACTAAGTGAGGAAGGGAGGCTGTGTAGGTGTGAAGCCCCTCTGCTATCTGGCATTAATGGCCACTCATGCATCTATGTTCTTACTGCCACTTCCCTTCTCCCCTTCATGTGAAAGAAAACAGCCAATTGCTACCACAGTTCAGAGCCATAATGCATTTTATATGAAAGGGTCCCTGCCACTGCTGCTGCATACAGACTTTGCTTCATGTTTGCAGCCTAACATTGTTTCATTGCATGGGTGTAGTCCAGCACCTGTAAGGATTTATAAAGGTATACTATAGCCTGTGGGATACTGCCTGTTTCCCCCCTTCCCCCCTCTGTGTGAACTGACAGTGCTACAGAAAATTGCTACTTATTTTACCTTTGTATATTCCTGGGCTTCTCAGATTGCATATGTAATCATTTATCTTAGAATCAGACCTTTTATTCTCAGACAGTTCAGACTTAATACTTAGAATAATACAAACCTATGCCTCTTAGGTAAGAAACTTGGACTATAATCACTAACACAGTACATACTTATAAAGATTAAATTTTAACATATTCTAGATGAACCTAGAGGAATACATATCACAATAACCTTGACTTGCTTCTGATGTTACTAATAAGCTTAGCTAAATAGTCTCAGAACCTTAGAAGATTACTCTCTGTCTTACCACTGAAGATGTCTCTGAGCCGTGAGAGAAGCTGGAGTTCATGGAGAATATCTCTGTTGATGGAAGCATATGTTAGTGTCTCTGCTCGCCTGCTGAGCTAAAAGGACTAATCTGATCCCTTGAGAGGCCATTAAGTGACAGGAAGGAGATTTCTGTTATATGTAGTGCCTTTAAAGTTGTTGGATCCTCCATCAGCGAAGTGGCAGGGAGGAGCAGACTGACCCAGTGTTGTCTTCTTAGTATGTTAATTGATCGCCATTGCCACCACCTCCTGAGTTGTCTTCCCATGCTGTTTTTAAAAGCCAGGATTTCTGTATTCAGGAGTTCATGCATAGTAAAACAAGATCATGAAATAGTCTCTTCTTCACTTCAAACTGCTTTACCTCCCCCCCAGCTTGCCCTCCTCCTTGGAGGGTCATCTGCCTGATGTGTGATCAGGCCATGTGACAGTTGATCAATGTTTGATAAGGTCTCCTTTCTGAAATGTATTGTCCAGTTTTTAGGCAGAACTGAGTTCTGCTGAAGGTCTTAGGTCTGTATTGTCTTAGGTCAGCTTTGTTTTTGGAGAGAAGATTTTATTCTTTCAGCGAGGCCTAGTTAAACAGTGTGTGCTGGCAGACTAGATAATTCAGTCACTTTATTACTGTTCTGGGCAAAGTTCATCATCTCAAGCTTCCATTTTGTGAAGTCAGAATCCATATTTTGCCACATACAGTAGTGAAACTTCAGATATCCTCCTACATACCTATAAGCTTCCCTTCCCCCAAGGCTGAACTCGCCAGCATCTCTGGGTCCAGTGGCTGCCAGGGTTAATTTGAGGCCCTTTCCCCAGTACAAAAAGGCACAAGTTTCTTGTGCTGCCACTGCAACTTTATATGTGTTTTTAAGGGAGGAGAGGGAATTCAGCCACAATAGTGGTAGCAAGGAACCCTAATTTTCATGTTATTCTGTATTGGCGGTGTTTTTTGTTGGAGAACTGGGGGTAGGGTGACCTGTTCTGTGTAGCAATCACTGTGTGTCAGTCACTGTTGAGATCACCATTATTTTTTTAGCTATTCAGGCCCAGGCAGGGGGTTGGAACTAGTGTCATGATGTCAAAGAAGTGAAGCTGCATCTCATAGGAAGCTTTCTAGAACAGGGGTGGCCAACTCCAGTCCTCAAGAGCCACAAACAGGCCTGGTTTTCAGGCTTTCACAATGAACATGCATATGAGAGAGTTGAATGCACTGCCTCCACTATATATAAATATATCTCATGTGTATTCATTGTAGATGTCCTGAAAACCAGGCTTGTTTGTGGCTCTTGTGGACTGGAGTTGGCCACTTCAGCCCTAAAGTATAAGACAGATTAGACACTGGCTTTTATAGTATGGGTCAAAGGTTCCTAAACCTATTCTGTAGGATTTCCCTAGCCAGTCAGGATATCCACAATAAATATGCATAAGAGAAAATTTGCAGTGCAATTTGCAGGCAATTTTAGGGCATAGGGCACTATTTTAGAACAGATAGTTAAACTTTGCACAGAACCCATGGCATCTAAATGCATGAACAGAGAAGGCATGCTGATGGAAACAGTGGACTAATGATCACCAGTGGCACCCAGCAGACAAGCAGGAGCTGTTGGGCAGGTAATGTTAGAGCGCTTTGCTCATTCATGTTGTAGGTATCATTTGGGGTTCCTTGCCCTGGCACACATTCTCCCCTGTGGCCAAGCCCTGTCCCATTGCCCCTTCTCCCCAGATGTGACAGTCAGGAGGAGGAGGATGTGATTGCTTGTATTGCAGGCTTCTTCTGTGCTCTTCAGTTGTGCTGCTTTGTCATGTATTTGCTCCCACTTCCCTCAGCTCTAGAATTTGTCTTATGTGCTGATAGAGGCTTTTCTTCTGCGTAATTCACAGGAAATTATGCAGAGGAGTATTATTCCATAGGAAATGACTGCATAGTTTGTTTGACCAACCTGAATAATCTTTTTCGTAGCATGAGAAAAAATTGCCATCATTATAGATTATTTGTACATTTGTATGAGTCAGGAATTTTGCATACTCGAGGCCACAGAGCAAGGGCAAGGAAGGGAATGTGGCTGTGAAGGCAATAAAAGGAGAGACTGGTTCCCATGTCTTTATATTGTATTTCTCTGTATCTAACAAACGCCTCAGGTAAAGAGACCAGACATCCCCTTTAATTCACCTGTGAGAGAATCAGAAAAGTGATGGGGAACAGTGAAAGAAAATCTTTCACTATGTTTATTCTAGACTCTAGAGCGTGATGTGAAGGTGTAGAGGAAACATAACAACGTTCCTCTTTATTGAGAAGGGCACTGATGATTAGAATGGCACACTGACAGAGGGACAGATAAACAGAGCATGGTGATAACGGGCTAGAGGAACCGGGAGGTAATAGAAAATATTTTATGATTATGGCGTTTATGATGTATTACTTTGTTGACTTAAACCACTTTGAGCTGTTACTAGAAAAGTGGTATAAAATAGAAGTAAAGATTATGAAATAAAAGAAATAATGCTTGGAGCAAGGGGCTGGTGAGGAACATGCAGAGGGATCTGGTGTTTGTCTGGTTTTCCACCATTTGAATATGGAAGCCGAGTACTTTAATCTGGGCAGACTGAATGGCTCAGTTGGCCTTTATCTGTCAACATTTACTATCACTTTGTAAGAGCAAGGATTCCTAAATCAGTAGGTGTAATGAAAAACGTACAGTAAATATTTTGAAAGATGTCTTGCTAAAGACTGAAGTCTCTGTGTAGTCAGATCAAATGCAAGCCCTGTACGTGTTTTGAATTCCGGAGTCCAAATACTGAAAAAGTTGGAAAGCTGTAGTTTCCTCTGCTCATTTTAAGTTCTTCCCTTTGCTGCAGTTTCTAAATATAATTTAGCTGATCTCATTGTTTCAGGAATTTGAAAAAGCACTTTCAGGTATCATGGGAAAATAATTAACATTTTGGTGTGTTATTGGATTTAGCTCTTTCCTTTTCATTGGTAGCTCAAGGTGAGTTAAATTCAGATACTGTAAAGTATTTCCCCGAAACCAGAGGGCTTACAATCTAAGGGACTGATTTACGAAAGATTTTCTCCCAAGGTGTATCAATGGGGAAAAATGATTAGTAAATCAGGCCCAGGGACGGTAGCTTTAAAACAGCCGCACAGGCATACATCAACAGGCGTGTGCCGGCTCGCGCCCATGGATGCGGCCATTTTTAACATGCGTGATTATATGCACGTCTTATGAAATCAGCTGGCCGCGTGTAAATGTGCACGCCATTTTATATAGATGCGCGCGTATGCTACTTCTACCGCGAAAGTAGGGGGATTTTAATATACACGCGTGCTAACGCAATTACCAGTTAAACCAGTTCATTCCCACTTTGCCCGGTTACAGGATAGGACTTCCTAAACCCCCCCCCCCCAAAAACTAACTAGCCTCTCTTTTATCCTACCTGCCCCAACCCTTAAAACCCTACTGACTAGCCTAGTAGGGGGACCCCGGTGTACACTTGTGTGCATAAATACTTATACGCTGGTTTCCATTTAAATTCCCAGAACGCCCATGTCCTGCCCCTTTTTTGGGCTTTTTCTTTTGTGCGCATACCGGGAGATAATGCGCATCCATGGACGCTCCTTAAAATACACATGCTGCGTGCCGGCCCAAGAGACGCGTGGTATCTCCCTGATTTGGTGCGCATAGGGCTTTTAAAATCCACCCCTAAGTTTGTACCTGAGGCAGTAGAGGGTGACCTGACTTGCCCAAGCACACAAGGAGCATCCATGAGATTTGAACCCCTGGCTTCCCTGGTTCTTAGCCTGCTGTTCTAACCATTAGGCTGCTATTCCATTCTGTTTGTTTATTTAAAATACTTATTACCTGCACCCTCCAATGTTTGGGACTGGGTACATAGTAACGTACATAAAATGAAGTATAAAACAAGGAACAGCAGTTTTTTTTTTTTTTTAAAGAAAAATGTCTCCTCTGGATAGGTAAAGATTAAATTTGTAGGCTTATGCATTGTATTTTTGGCCTGAATTGTAGGATAGGTAAATGTCTGTTTGAAAACCCAAATAACCAGCTGGCTGGGTGTGATAGCAGGTAGAAGGTCCCTGGTGTAGTCCTCGAGTTGGGTCTTCTGCGCCCCACCTTGACTGAGGATGCTGAGGAGGCAGCACTTGTGGCCCCCAGGGAGGATGGAGTTCTGGCTTTCATGCAAGGGTGACACCTGCTGGCTGGATTCAGGACCCATAATTTCAGGGGTCCCCCAGACCAGGACTGGGGTAGGAATATAAAACTGGGAGAAAAAGAATCCTTAATTATTTGCAAATAAAGGCTCATGGTGTCAGAATTCCAGCCCTGGTTCTGATTGAGTTGGAAGAACAGGAGGAAATTGCTGAGTATAAAAAAAAAAGTAAAAAAACAAAAATGACAGCTTTATCTGTATATCAAAGGAGAGAAATTGAGACAAAATCATAAGCTATGCCATACTGGGTTAGACCAAAGGTCCATCAAGCCCAGTATCCTGATTCCAACAATGGCCAATCCAAGTCACAAGTACCTGGCAAGTACCCAACATTAAATAGATCCCATGCTACTAATGCCAACAATTAATGGCAATTCGTTTACTGTAAACCGGACTGATTTGTATTGTATACAGGAATTCCGGTATATAAAAATTAAAAATAAATAAATAAATAATTTATGGACTTCTTCAGGAACTTATCCAGATCTTTTTTTAAACCCGACTACACTGTCTTAACCACATTCTCTGGCAACGAATTCCAGAGCTTAAATGTGGGTTGAGTGAAAAAAAGGTTTCCCTGATTTATTTTAAATGTGCTACCCAGACCTTATATTATCGGAAAGAGTAAATAACCATTTCACATTTACCATTCAAGACCTTTTATGATTTTGTAGATCTCAAGCATATCCCCCCTAGCCATTTCTTTTCCAAGCTGAACAGCCCTAATCTTTTTAGCCTTTCCTTGTAGGGGAGTAGTTCTATGCCCTTTATCATTTTGGTTGCCCTTCTCTGTCCTTCCTCCAGTGCAATTATATCTTTTTTGAGATGCGGCAACCAAAATTGCACACAGTATTCTAGGTGTGGTCTAGTCATGGTGATAGAGGTATTATGACATCCTTCGTTTTATTTGCCATTCCCTTCCAAATAATTCCTAACACACTGAGCTGAGGATTTCATAAGAACATGCCATACTGGGTCAGACCAAGGGTCAATCAAGCCCAGGATCCTGTTTACAACACTGGCCAATCCAGGCCATAAGAATCTGGCAAGTCTATTCTATGCTACTGTTGCTAGTAATAGCAGTGGCTATTTTCTAAGTCAACTTAATTAATAGCAGGTAATGGACTTCCCCTCCAAGAACTTATCCAATCCTTTTTTAAACACAGCTATACTAACTGCACTAACCACAAACTCTGGTAACAAATTCCAGAGTTTAATTGTGCATTGAGTGAATGTGCCACATGCTAACTTCATGGAGTGCCCCCTAGTCTTTCTATTATCCGAAAGAGTAAATAACTGATTCACATTAACCCATTCTAAACCTCTCATGATTTTAAACACCTCTATCATATCACCCCTCAGCTGTCTCTTCTCCAAGCTCAAAAGTCCTAACCTCTTTAGTCTTTCCTCATAGGGGAGCTGTTCCATTCCCTTTATCATTCTGGTCGCCCTTCTCTGTACCTTCTCCATCGCAACTATATCTTTTTTGAGATGCGGCGACCAGAATTGTACACAGTATTCAAGATGTGGTCTCACCATGGAGCGATACAGAGGCATTATGACATATTCCGTTTTATTCACCATTCCCTTTCTAATAATTCCCAACATTCTGTTTGCCATTCCCAACATTCTGTTTGGGAATCGAATGTGCAATGTAACATTAACTATGATGCCCAGATCTTTTTTTCTAATATGGAACCTAACATTGTGTAACTACAGCATGGGTTATTTTTCCCTATATGCATCACCTTGCACTTGTCCACATTATATTTCATCTGCCATATGGACGCCCAGTCTTCCAGTCTTGGAAGGTCCTACTACAATTTATCACAATCTGCTTGTGATTTAACCACTCTGAATAATGTTGTGTCATCTGCAAATTTGATCACCTCACTCATTGAACCCCTTTCCAGATCATTTATAAATATATTAAAAAGCACCAATCCAAGTACGAGTCTCTGAGGCACTCCACTGTTTACCTTTTTCCACTGTGAAAACTGACCATTTAATCCTACTCTCTGTTTCCTGTCTTTTAACCAGTTTGCAATCCACAAAAGGACATTGCCTCCTATCCCATGACTTTTTAGTTTTCTTAGGGACTTTGTCGAATGCCTTCTGAAAATCCAAAATCACCACATCTACAGATTTGTCTTTATCCACATGTTTGTTCACCCCTTAACAAAATGTAGCAGATTTGTGAGATTTCCTTTGGGTAAATCTTTGTTGACTGTGTCCCATTAAATCATTTGTCTATATGTTCTGCGAATAAAAAATATAGAATGATATAGATATTAATTTCTAAATGTTTCTTGTAACTGTATACAGGGTTATATTTAGGTATATACACACTTTATCTATAAAAAGAAAATGACCTTGAAAACCTACTTGACAAAAGAGTAATGGTATATGAAATAGCAAAGTATCAGCGGAATAAAATGCTACAGGAAAGTTAAACCTTTCTTTGTGCACCTGTGGGGTACAGAATCTCATTTACCTGTACAGTGAAATCTTTCAGTTGTCATACTAGAGCTCCTAACCCCAGTCGGTGCTGCCTGTGATTAGCATATATACAGGTTCTGTTTTTCTTTTTCTGCTACAGTGCATTATTCCTGTTAATAGCAGCAAGTTGTCTTCCGTTACATGACTCCCAGGTAAGCATGCTTTTTTAAATGTGGGATTTAATACAGTACCTGACCTGGTGATGAAATAAATGTTTGATAGTATAGACATTTTGTGCCAATTTAAACCAAAACTAAACTGAAAATTTTTTATAGTTTTATAGTGCATGGCTGGGATTTTCTCCACTGATTCCTATGGTGCCAAAGCAAATAAGTATTTCGGAGAGATTTGCAAATGAAATGGTGTGGAAACAAGTGTGGGCAGTTTTAGCTTCTTGCTCTCAGTTGACGCTAAAGTCATAGCCCTAGCAATCTATCAGTCTGATGCAATAACCTGCGCATTAAACTGTGTGCTGATTTTCGGCACACAGATTAAAAATTTTTTAAACTCCTGATGCAGTAAATTAATACTATGCTAATGATTCGGGATTAAAAAAAAAACCCAAACATAGGGCCTCATTTTCCAATATCGCAGTGGTAACGCATGAGGGGGCGTGTCCTATGCAAATAAGGCATTTTTCGTGCAGTGGGGAAACATCGCCGCACGCGATGTTTTCGCCATTCGCGGAACTGGAGTCGCAAATCGCGAAAACATCGTGCACCGCGATAAAACAACCAATGAATCATCGCAGTACACGAAAGTGTCCAGCCAGGAGTATTGCGGTTCACGATATTCCCAGACAGCCTGTTTCAGAGAGAGAGAGAGAGACAGACTTCCTATAATGCCTATGCCCTAGACAGGTATTTGTATCCCTATGGGAGGGCCACCTAGTAACTCGAGGTGGGGATTAGGTATGAGCGTAGGGGGTTGTGGGCCACTTTCACATTCAACATGAGACCTACGGAAAGAACAGTGGTCTCTAGTGAAGATTTGCTGGCCGTCGGAGTGAGGAAACTCACTCCAAGAAGAGATTTGGGCAACATTCTCTCAACCTAGCTTGTTGTTGCCCAGGTAGAGTGTCCATCAAGCCAGGATACTGAAACGGGCTGTCTGGGAATATCGTGAACCGCGATACTCCTTTACCGGCCTGTAGCGCACAACGTATCGCGAATGAAAGGGTTGTAGCTATTGGCCGTGTTAGGAGCCGTGCTACCACTGCGGCCGTTTCGCCGCACACGATACTTTTACATAAACTCCGCCCCAACTCCACCCCCTGAATACTAAATTAAGAATTTGCATTCGCAAATCGCGTTAACGGCTGTTAGCGCGATTTGCGAATTTATCTCCCGCGGTAACTCCTTGGAAAATGAGGCCCATAGACTGCAAAATGTGCATGGGAGCTCTAAGAAGTAGTAGGGTGTCACTAGGACTGAGGAAACATTGGAATGGGAGCCTTCAATAAACATGCTACTGCCCTCTTACCAGTTGGGGCTTGCGCGCCAGTAACGGGTCACCCCCAGGACCAAGAAGCAAAGCTGGCTCAGGGATAGGACAGACTGGAACAGGAGAGGAAGAAGTCTTCAAGGGTACCGGCCACCTTCTCACTCGGGTTGAGCCTTTGAACTCTAGGGGCCGGCAGGTGATACAAGAGCAGGAACTAAAGGGTACCCACAAGGAGCAGGGCCTACTGCAGGATCAAACCGAGACACAACAAGGTGACCACAAAGTTCAGGCAGACAAATACAAACAAACAAAACCAAGACAAGTAGACAGAGGACAAACGAGCTAACAGAAAATGGAAGACCTCAAACAAACCAGAAATAAACAAGACAAGAACAAGCAGCAAGGTAATTACATAGAACAAGAAAGGGTCACTTGAGAGAGAAGGCCAAACACAAGAGTGGAACAATGGAGGGGCAGAACAAGGAGCAGAAGGCCTCCAAGCTGAGGAAATGGTACTGTGAGTGAGACAGGCATTAATGGGTGTGGCAGTGCTGCTTCAGAGAGTCTTCAAGGCATAAGCCTGTGCAGATCAGACAGCAGCCAACTGAGGGCCTCTGGAGGCAGGATTCTCACATTACCCTTTTGGTTTGTGGATGTATCTTTAAGAGCAGAGGTGGAAGTGCCAGAAGAGCTTCAGCAAAGGCATGATCTAAGTTCTGGTCTGTTTTTGTTTTGGCCAGGAGAGGAGGAGGAGAGAATTGTCCCTTCCACCCCCATCAGCTGTTCTGGGCTGAACTTCAGCAGGGACAGGTCCCTGAGAGGTGAAGGAGTTAAAAATAAATAAATAAAACTCCAGCAGTACCAGAGATAAGTATGGGACTGGTACTGGGAAGGCTGCAGAGAGAATGGCTGGTGGTATATGTAATCGATATTCAGAGATTAACTGAAGGCCCATCTCTCTGAGGAGCCACTCTGCTCACATTCTGCAGATTTTATGTCTGAGGGCTCTAGGTATAGGAAGGTAGCTGTGGAGCAGCAGAAATGAGATGTACAACCTGAGCACTGCATGTATCTAGCATATGATTAATTTATCAACGTCTTAAAAACAAATAAGGTGATTCCTCATTCTAGAGTCTTTCTGTTGCAAGAGGCCCAACTCCTGTGCATAATCTTGGTCTCTCTCCTATCTCCCCTCTCTCACCTTTCCTTGAGGATTACACAAGTTTAGATTTTTTTAAGTCTTTTCCCATATGCATTACAGCGAACACCCTCTGGACTGACTCCATCCAGTTTATATCCTTTGAAGGTGTGGTCTCTGGAATTGTACACAGTATTCCAAGTGAGGTCTCACCAGGGAACGATCCAGGGGTAATATCACCTCTCTTTTTCTGCTGACCATTCTTCCTCCTATGCAACCAAACACCTTTCTGGCTTTTACCATTGATTTATCTACCTGTTTGGCCACCTTGAAGTCATCAGATGCAGTCACCCCAAAATCTTGTCCTTCCTTTGTGCTTAGAATTTTACCCACTACTGTACCACTTCCTTGGTTTTTGCAGCCAAAATGTGACTTTGCATATTTTAGCATTAAATCTTAGCTGCCAGACTCGAGACCATTCCTCAAGCTTTGCAAGATCCTTCCTCATGTTTTCCACATTTTCCTGGCTGTCTACCTTGTTGCAGATTTTTAGTATCAGTGACAAAAAGACAAACAATTGTGCTCATTATTTCTGCAATGTCGCTTATGAAGATGTTGAAAAGAGCCGGTCCAAAGATGAATCCTTGTGGCACACCACTAGAAGCACCCTTTTTCCTCAGAGTGCACTCCATTTACCACTACCCTTTGTGGCCTCCCATTCAACCAGTTTCCAATCCAGTCACTCTTAAGGACCATATGCAGGGTGCTCAATTTATTTATGTCACTTATGTGAAATTGTGTCAGGTCTTACTGAAGTCAAAATACACTACATCTAGCACGCTCCGCGATGCAGCTCTCTGGTCACCCAGTCAAAGAAATCAGATCAGATTCGTCTGACTATGCTGCCTTGGATCTTGCAAGCCATTGGATTCCAGAAACTGCACTATCCTTTGTTTAAACAGTGATAGTCTGTTTCATCACAAAGATCAAACTAACCAGCCTGCAGTTCCCAGCCGCCTCCTTTCACTTTTCTGAAGAGGAATCACGTCCTCCTGGCTCCAGTTTTCCGGAACTACTCCTAAAACTGAAGAAGCCGTGAAAAGGTCAGCCAGCGTCGCGGCCAGAATTTCCCTTTGTTGTATCTCACCCAGCACTATTACTTCAGATCTAATTAGCTCCTCATAATCGCACCTTTCTGAAAATCAATTGAGATTAACCTCCCTTCCAAGTCTATTAGTGTTTGTTTTAACAGAAGGCACAGGAGTGGGGGGGCTCGCTTGTATGGAGCGGCGGTTGCTACCCAAGCAACTTGCTGGGCAGATTTGAATGGACCTTTTTAGGTCTTTTATCTGTGGCTCTGCTCCTGGACCTTCCACAGTGAACGCCGAATAGAAACATTTGTTAAGTAATTCAACTTTTTCCTCCCCTTTACCTCCTGAGTCTCACAATGCCACTTTTTTGCACTTCCTCCTATCACCAACATATCCCCTTTTTACCGTCTTTGCTATTTTTTCTTCTGTTTGCATCTTCCTGTTTCTGCAATCTTTCAGTTCATGAACACTAACCTTATTTCCTTACATTTTTTAGGTACTATTAGAGAAAACCAGAGCAACCTTTCTTTTTTTTTTTTTCCTTTTTTTTCTTTATTTACTTTCCTAACAAAGTTTCGTTGCCCTTTTACGCTACCTCCTTTTCAGTTTTGTCCACTGCTCTTCTGCCTTCCCTAGATTTTTTCACATCCGGCTAATAACTCCTTAAGGTGTTCCTCCTAGTTTAACAAAGTTAGTTTTTTCCTAAAGTCCAGGACCCTGGCCTTTGAATGAGCCTTCCTAGTCTGGGCTCTGATACTGAACCACACCATCTGATAATTACTGGATCCCAGATGATCATTCACTACAACATCAAGAAACACTGTCCCCATTAGTAGGCGAACAGGTCCAGCATGGCTCCCTTCAATGTGAGTTTCATTACCAGTTGATGGAGCAGTTTTTGTTTTCCCTGCAGAGAATCCAGGATCTTCCTGCCTCCAGAAGACACCCCAGCTGGGATATCCCAATCAACATCTGTCAGATTGAAATCCCCTAGCAAAAGCACCTTCTTCTTTTTTTTTTTTTTTTCATAGCAATTTTGTGAATATTCTCCATTAAACCTCTATCCATATCTTCTGTCTGTGATGGAGGTCTATATATTACACCAGTATAAATAATGTTCCATTCCCTTTTTCCAGATTTAATCCACAGTGCCTCCTTTTTATGTAATAATCCCTGCATTTCTATTGCTTTAATACTATTTTTATACGTGGCACCACTCTTCCATTTCTTCCTACTCTGTCCTTCCAGAATTGATCGTAGCACAATATAACTATATCATGCTTCTGGTTTTCCATGTATCACATGTACCAGCTTCCTGTTACAATTTGGGATGCACAAAAAGACATACAGAAGTGTATTTAAACTGGAAAAGAACCAGACACACCGGATAAGAGGTTGACAAACATTTGAGATGTTTCACAGATCTGTTTCATGTCTTAGACATTTAACTTTATAGCTAGTGTGGCTGGTTGTCTTCCACTTTGAATGCTGGGTTAACCCTCTAGGGCCTCAGCATGGATGATGTTCTGCTGTGGCCCAGTTTGTACATTTGTGCTGGGTTTTGTTTTTTTTTTTTTTAATTCTGGACCTTCTGTTGTCTAGATCTTGCATTTTCAAAAATTTACATACATAAAAATTAGCATATACATGCATAAGTAGTCTCTGCTTGTGTATTCTGTATTTTATAAAAGTAGAAAATATGCATATTTATTTACTTTCACGCGCGCACATACGCATGTAAAAAAAAAAAAAAAGGGGGCAGTTTAGGGATGTTCCGGAGTGGGGCCAACACTTTAGCGTGTAAGTTGCTAATTTAAAAAGCACGCATGAACATTTGCCAACTTACTTGTGTATTGTTATATTTGCTAAGTATCTACTGAAGTGATATTAAAAATGTTTTCTGAGTGGGAGGTCTGGGTGAATTGGTGGGAGTTTAGGTTAAAGAAAGAGGAGAGTCTCGATGACCTGGAAAAGGACTGGGTAAACTGGTGGATTAACTGATAAAACTGGTAATTTCCTTTGAAGTGTGACATTTTGGTGTCCTCGTCCCTTCATCCTGTGAGATCTCCTGCCCAGGTCCATTTGGGCCACACTCCATGTGGCCGCTGCTCAGCCTGTCCCATGTCTAGTTCTTGGTCTACCTTCATGCGCCCACAAACGGGCAAACAGTATCCCCACCACCCTACCTCTGACTGTCAAACCAAGGGAGTTATTTGGTATTACCTGCCCTTTCTCACTTGTCTACATTGACAAAACTGCAAGCATTTTAAAGACATCACTCGAAACTTGAGGTTCCTTTAGTTGTCCACTGGCATGAGAAAGGTCATGTCCTTACTAATTTGCATTCTATGCCCTAGAGGTGATATTTCCTTCACCCCGCGGTGGGAATGTTTTCAGTCTTTTTAACCTGCCATGAACAACGCTGGATTTATGAATTAAATTCACTTGCACATCATAGGGTTTGGTTTACAGAAGTTCTGATACGTTGCTGCTGTCACTTATTGTAGCCCCGCCTTCCATATGACATCATCCTCACTGATGGGTGCCGAAGTTTTTTGGTGTGCGAAACCTACTCTCTCTAACACTCTCTGCATTTGCCGGCGGCTCTTTGCTTTTAAGCTGCCTTGAATGTTTGTTCAAATCTGTCATAAATGATTGTATGAAAATATCATCCGTTAAATGGTATGTACACCTTATTCATTTCAGAGCCTCTCTGCTGCTGTCACTTGTGGATCTGTTTATCAGATGTTTTCTTGTTTTTAATTTTAGAGTGGTTTTCACCTGTCCCTCCCAATGCAGCCTTGGAAAACACTGTCCCCTGTCAGGGGACTGACTTGTAATTCACCATACCTTGGACTCGATGACCACTCTCTTTGATCTGCGATTTATTGGATATTTGATGATTTAATTAAAGATTGAATATCTTTTGTGATGAAAAGTGGATCATCTTTAGCCTGTGGATATTTACAGATCATATGAATCATGTTTGCCCCACACTCTACCTAATTTGCTTTATTTCTAAATGAATACCATGTTATGATATTAGTCTACTTCTGGATAAAGCTGAGCTTTTTTTCTCTAATACTTTCTCCCTCCCTCCCTCTCTCTCATTTTTCTTCTCTTTTTTTTTTTTTTAATTTTTTTTTTAAATTTAACTAAAAGCATAAACAGATTTCCACCAACAGTACATTAACAGATGAGGCAGAGATTTGTTGAGATAATATGGCAAATAACCACTAATGCAAATGCTTAGAACAAAAAAGAAAACCCCACAAATTTACATTTGGGTTTATCTCTCCCCCCCCCCCCCCCATAGATAACACACAATCTTAAGGGAGAGTAGATATTTTATAAAACTTCCAAAAATAGGCTCATGTCATTTCTCTCATTTCTGTTCTATTTTCCTCCCGTAAACTCTCCATTCTCAACATTCCTACCAGCTCACATGTGGACAGCATAAACCCTGTCTTTGACGAATCCATATTTTTCAGTTCATGTATTGCTAAATTTCAAAGATACCAACTTTTATTACTTATATCTGCCCATTCTTCTTTCAGGTGGCCTCTACTGCTAGCTAATCATCTACAATTAGCTAATCATCTCATTTACCCCTACATCTACCCCATTCTTCAACTAGTATTCAATTCTGCAAGTCACCTTCTCTTGTGACTCCTACCATTCCTTCAGTTCTCCTCCTTTAACAGGCCAATGCAGTATCTGCACGTAGAAAGCGGGCGCTCAACACTGAGCGCCCGCTTTCTTTACACGCGACCAACCACCTCTCCTGGGGACCTGACGCTATTTTCAAATGACCTACCGTACTAAAAAGGACGCGCTAGGGAAAAATGTGCGTCCCTAGCACCTCAAGTGCCTAGGAGGCAGGGCTAGCAGCCCATGCCTGACCTGCCCTAAGCTCCCTCTCCCCAAGGTCTGGCCTCAGATTGGTCCTTTTAACTGACATTTGTCAGTAAAAGGACCAATCCCCTTTCAGGGCAGCCTTCTGAAAGATGATTGGTCCTTTCACTGATATGTGACAATGAACGGCCCAATCAGCAATAAATGGAGTGAATAAATTAATATTAAATGCCCGACACTTTAATATTGATTTATTCACTCCTTCACTTATTGCCGATTGGTCCGTTCACTGTCACATGTAAGTGAAAGGACCAGTCTCCTTTCAGAAGGCTGTCCTCCGTGGAAAGGACCAATCAGGAACAGCCCTGAAAGTAAAAAAAAAAAAAAAAAAAAAAAAAAGCAGTATTTTCAGTATGCTTTTTTGGCTACTCAGAAATTAAGGCGGGCAGTTGGGTGCTCGTTTTGGATGTGCTAACCCCTGTTTTGCATCGGGGGTTATGGCTGCTTGTCCAAAATGCGCGTCTAACAGAGCGTTGAGCCGTGCGCTGCGGCCAGCACACCATACTGCATCGATGTGTTAGAGTTTTCTGTGGTTCCTAGTTTTACACATCTAGTATAAAATCTCCAGCTGGTTAAAGCCCTGTGCTCTCAGCTGTTCATCACCTGTTGTGTTCCCCTTCATTCTTACTCTTCTCCTTGCATTGTTTCTCATTGCCCATTTTCTGTGGAATAAACTTCTAGAGCAATACAGTAGGTACTATTTTACTTTTTCCCAGCTTTAAAGATGCACTCTTCTTTTTCACTAGAACAGGTTATTGATTAATTATGCGCCCTCTGTAAAAATAGCTTTTTATGTCATGAAGTGATTTTGTTACACACTACCAACATCGCTATGCCCAGGAATTTTGTGGAAATGCAGAGGACTATTAGTAAATAATTTCAGAAATAATAACCGAGTAAATATTTTAATTGATACAGCAGAAGTAATAATGTTTACCATGGGTATTTTAGAAATATTGCATAGTACAACATGGGAACAGTTCCCTCTTATCAGAAGCTCAGGCCAGACAGGGATCAGTGATCATTACAAGCCCTTGAGGTTCAGAAGCAGGATCTCTTACAAAAAAAGATGAGAGCAGATGAGCATCACAAAACCCATTTCTTCAGTCTATTCATGATGCAGTACTGCAGAGCTCTCGTCTACATAATCAAAGGATCCACTGTGCTTATCCCATGCTTTCTTGAGTTCTATTCCTGTTTTCTCCTCCCAGCACGTCGTATGAGAGACTTTTCCATGCATCTGCCACACTTTCTGTGAAGAAGTATTTCCTTATTTTACTCCCAAGTCCTGACCCCCTTCTGAGTCCATGATTTCTTTTTTTTCTAAAACTTCCTTTTTATTTCAGATTACATGCTATTTGTGTATTCTTTACCTTTTAAGAGTTTTGGGTCTTTATTATCTCTCTCTTCTTATAGTCACACACTGGATGATGGCATATAGGGACCAGTTGGCTCACCCAGTCTCCTCTCTGGTTCTCTACAGTTTTAGTAGATGAATTTATAAATTCCTATACTTAAATCAACACCAGCTACCCCTCACATGCCAACTCTGCTCCTACCCCTAACCCTCTCTATTAGGGGTGCTGAAACCGGTCCTATCCCACCTAGCCAGTTGGGTTTTCAGGAAATCCCTAATGCATATGCATGAGAAGTATTTGCATACACAGGAGGTAGTGCATGTAAATAAATCTCATGCATATTCATTAGGGGTATCCTGAAAACCTGACTGGTTGGGGGGGGTGGAGAGCCATAGGACTAGTTTGCGCACCCCTGCTCCATATCTGACTCAAGCATGTTTAAATTGTTAGTGTGCTGGCCTCTGTCATCTCTGCAGCTAGGCTGTTCTAGGAAACTGTCTTTCTCTTTGATTCTTACAAGTCTCATGCTTAATCCAACACTCAGAACCCCCTCCCGTGTCTTACCATCAAGATTTGTAATAAGGACATAACATTTGCCATACTGGGTCGGACTAAAGATCCACAAGCCCAGTATCCTCTTTCCAGCAGTGGCCAGTCCAGGTCACAAGTACCTGGCAGGATCGCAGAAGGGAGATAGATTCCATGCTGCTTATCCAAACAGCTACCAAACCTGATAAGGCTGTTGTCCAAACATCTGGCAGCTGCATGCTTGTTGTCAGGGGTGTACATTGTTGACTGCATGTGGGTTACCCGCCCCCCCACCCCCCATCTTCTTGGAAGTTAAATGCAGCTGCGCCACCATGCTCGGCATCTTGGAAGTTAAATGCAGCTGCGCTACCATGCTGGGCACGTTGGCTTATATTCTCCCCTCTTGATTCCTCCAAGGTTCCGTATGATAGAGGAAGCTGGATTTTTTTCTCACTCATTTTTTGCTGTCCTTTACCTGTCCCCAACCTGCCCTTACCATTGTGCCCTATGTCTCTCCCAAGCATGCTTAAATGATGTCCTCTTTTTGGTTATTCTCCAAGGACAAAGCAACTCCTTGCAATTCCATATCCTTTTCTATTACCTCTATGGAAAATTTCACCTTCTCGTACTTTACTGAAATTTGAAAAATGTTTGGATATTTATATCGAGGCTTCCCAAACCTATCTTGGGGACCCCACTGCTAGTCAGGTTTTCAGGATATCCACAATGAATATGCATGAAATAAATGTGCATGTCATGGAGACAGTCTATGCAAAATCATCTCCTGCATATTCGTTGTGGATATCCTGAAAATCCGACTGGCTATAAAGTCCCCAGGACAGGTTTGGGAAGCCTTGATTTATATCATATTCCCCTTTCCTTTCATTCCTTTAGCAAATCCATTTTGAGTATCATAAGCCTCTCTAGGGTATGGGTTGTAGGTCCTGTATCATTTTAGTAGTCTGCTTCTGAACCACTTCCATCCTCTCACTGTGCTTAAGAATGCATGGCTTTCAGAACTGAACACTGTACTACTCAAGGTAGGATACAAGCTAGTGATCTCTACAAAAGAACACTACCTCTTTTTTTCTTGTTGATGATATATCTACTAATGCAATCATGTATACTGTTAAATTTCCCAGTTGCTTGGGACGGAGCAGAGGAAATATTTACCTGTGAGAGAATTTCTAACCAGCTGAGTTTTGATTTCTTCCTGAAGGGGTAGAGCAGACGCGTTTTCCCGGCCCCTGGAGCCCCGCCCACGAGTTGACGACGCCGACGTCATCAGCTGGGGACTGGCAGTATAAAAGCTGGTCTCCCTCGGCGTTTGATGGACGGAGCAGAGGAAATATTTACCTGTGAAAGAATTTCTAACCAGCTGAGTTTTGATTTCTTCCTGAAGGGGTAGAGCAGACGCGTTTTCCCGGCCCCTGGAGCCCCGCCCACGAGTCGACGACTCCGACGTCATCAGCTGGGGACTGGCAGTATAAAAGCTGGTCTCCCTCGGCGCTTGTCGCCGTCCGGCGCGTGTCGCTATAGACTGAAAATTTTGAGTATTTGAAGAATTGGAGAGGATTTAAAATGGCTCTCTGACTTGATGCATTTTCTGACGCTCCTGCCTTTCATTTTCTCATATTGGACTTTTCTTAATAATTTCTCCTAAATGCCGCATAAAAGAAAGGGGAAGGTGAGGGTTTACCTACCCGAGCCCTCACCAACCGCAGGACAGCGGGTAATCACCGAATATGCATCTCCCATTCCATCAGGAACAACGAGCCCCGCTAGCGGTATGGGAAGAGGAGTCCCCTCTCCGCTTGGGGAAATATCGTTGTCCCCCCCAGAACCACGATTACCGCCGAACGCTACCTCAGCGTGTATAGCCGGGAAAGTTGAGTCGCCAGTGCGAAGAGCTACAGGAGCGATTTCTTTGGGCGGACTCCCGGGAAGTACCGCGAATGTGGAGGGATCACCCGATGCCACGAGCCCTCTTGAAACTGCAGCAAGGAGTGAGTACCAAAATGAGGATATGTTGCAGAGAACTAGAACAGCTGTGGGTGGAGGGGAGACATCGGGTGGCCTAGTAAGAGGTCCCATAGAGGTGAAAAGACCGGCGGAAATCACAATAGAGTCCCTTTGGGATTTGGTTGCGGGGTTAACCATGGCATTTAATGAGCAAACCCAAAAAACGGAGGAAATTTCACTCAAAATGGACTCTATCGAAAAGCAATTACATCTGAGGGGAACAGAACAATCACAAGAATTACAGCAAGTAAAAACAGATTTAAAACAAATGTCGGATATCAATGCTGTATGTGTGAAAGACCAGGCAGTCTTAACACGACGGCTTGAATCTGTGGAAAATTATCTCAGACAACTAAACCTAAGGGTTTTGAACTTTCCAAAAGTGGTGGGGGAAATTCCATTACTGACTTTCAAGAGATATCTGAAAGAAATCCTACAGATTCCAGAAGAGCAGATACCAGCTGTAAAAAAGATCTTATTTTTAAGACAAAGACAGAGTCAAATACAGATATCCCCAGTAGGGGATATTGGGAATTTTAATAATCTATCTGAATATTTGGAAAGCTCTGGACTAGAGATATGTGAAAGAACTGTACTCTTTGTTTCTCTGTTTTCAGAGTTCGACAGAGCCCTAATTATGAAACATTACTTTAAAGCAATTAATATAACATATTTGGGTGGATTGATCCGTATTTTCCCTGATCTTTCCAGAGTTACACAACTACGCAGAAAATCCTTTATAACAATGCGCCCTGAAGTTATATCTCTTGGTGCAAATTTTCTTTTGCGTTATCCTGCAAGATGCGTAGTAAAATACTCTGGGAACACATATATTTTCTTTAATCCAGAACAGTTAAGGGGCTTCATAGATGCTAGAAAGGAAACCCCTATAACCTAAAAGATCTGGTTCTAATTTATAAAGGAATGGGTTGATAAGAGAGTATTGGTTTAAATCTTCCTTCTCTCCTTTTTCTATTTTTTCTTTTCTTCTGTTCCTATTTCCCATTATTACCTAGAAAAATTGGGGATAAACATTTCAGTTTAAAAATAGTTGTATTATTACAATTTATTTGGTGTAACACTTTTCTTTTGAATATTCCTCTTGATTGAATGCAAAGGATTCTTTGTGTATAAAATGTAAAATTGAATAAACAAATAAAAAAAAAAAAAAAAAAAAAATTTCCCAGTTGCTTTATCTTATTAACTAGTTATTTTTAGGGTAGCCAAAGTGATTACATATCTCGTTCCTATTTGAGTTTCCAGTTCTTGTCCTTCTGATTAATATAGTTTGGTTATGATTAATAGACTTTTTCACTACAAATGCAGGATTGTACTCTTTTTTTTTTTTTTTTTTTTTTTTTTCGCTTTAAAGCTTGTTTTCTCAATCTTTGACCATTCTTCCAGGTTCTTCGAGTCCCTTTATTTTTGTTCACCCCCTTTTGGCATGTTTATTCTTACAGATCATTAATAAAGAAACATTTTTCCTTCAAGTTCTACAATAATTTTGCTAATAGAGACCTTGGTACTAGGAGAGGTTCTTTCAATCTCTGTGTACCCAACAGGTCCTATTTCTTTTACCACTGTGGACTTCATTAAAGTGACTGACTGGTAGAGATTTCTGGTACAATGAAGCGTGTTTAGATAAGAAAATGCCTTCTAAAGAGAGAGAAACAAACTAGGGAGGTTTCCTCTTTCCAAAAGCGCTAAGACAACAGTACTGCGTTTCTTACCAATGTAAAATGGAGCTGTGGGCAACCAGCAACTCAACTCACACAGAAACAGGAAGCAAGTAAGTACATATAAAGCAGTATGAAGGCTCTAATAGTTCAAAACAGTTGACTATTAGCTGCTAAATCACTATGGCACAATGACCAGAATTGCATTTCTCAGTACCGCACCTTTAGTAAATCATGCGGTATTTTCCCTGGTGGCAAAATATCCCCAGGCAAAATATGGAACCTCAGCTGCTTCTGTGAAATCCCATGCAGTGGCGGTCCCACCACCTGGGGCAGCAATCTTGTTAAAGGGCCCAACAAAATGAGGCCCCCCCCCCCCCAAGTAGAACAAAGCCCTTCCAAGGAGTCTGAAGAGACCTCTGTCCCACCCCCTGCCTCCCCTTAATGGGGGGCCCTAGTGCACAAATAGTAAAAAAAAAAAAAAAAAAAAAAAAAATGGCACACGCCCTGCTCCCTCCCTCCCAGACTCCACTCCTGTCGTGATCAGGGCATAAGAAGCGCACAGGCCGGGCTACATCAACTTTTCAGTGATAGCGCTGGGCCCAGAGCTTAGGAGGTGCTCCAGGCCCCACTAGACCACCAAGGGTCTTAAAAGGTAAGGCTAGGAGGGGGGATAATGGGAGGGGCTAGGATTGCAAGGGAGCTTGGACGTTGGGGAGGGAGTAAAAAAAAAAAAAAGGGGGGATGGAGTTTGGAAGGCAGGGGAGGGGCCTATGCTGTTAATCATTCACTTTTTTTTTTTTTTTTTTTTTTTTACTATTCATGCATTGGTGCAGTGTCAAGGCAGGGTAGGATGGGGGGGTTCATTCTTTCTGGGGGGGGGGTGCACTTTGTTGGGCACTCACACCCTTTAACCCATTAACCCAGGAGCATCAGGATGCGTGTTAGCGTCCTGATTGCTCCCGGAGGCAGTTAGCTACAACAAGAGTTATAGCTCATTTTCTAGAAAAAATAATGCAGCTGTGATTTTTTTTTCAGGCAAGCTGTTATTTTATTTACATAAAATTAGATGATGATATATTTGAAATGTACAAATAGAGTTTAATTTTAAAAATTATCTAATAGAGCTGCCCTGATACCATTCTTGCGGTATCGGGGCAGAAATAGCATGCAGCATTTAAAATATCAATCACTATCACTGCATTAAGGTGTTTCTTGCATGGTAAACACCGAATGCAGCTTATTAAATGACCCCCCTAGGTTTATACCTGAGGCAGTGGAGGGTGAAGTGACTTGCTCAAGGTCACAAGGCACATTAGTCGGAGAAATGGGATTTGAATGCTGGCTTCATTGGTTCTCAGCCTATTGCTGTAACCCAGGGATGGCTAATTCCGCTCCTCGAGAGCCACAAATATGCCTGGTTTTCAGGATAACTGCAATGCCATATGCATGAGAGATATTTTTCATACAATGAACGCAGTGCATGCAGATCTATCTCATGCATATTCATTGTAGATATCCTAAAAACTTGACCTGTTTGTGACTCTCGGAGATCAGAGATGGCCACCTCTGTTCTAACCACAACTTCTGCCCAAGCAGTCCCAAGAATGCTTTTATATCTCTGCTAGAAGTAGAACCGGATAAGTATTTAACAGTCATGTCACAATCTTAATTTTGCCCCCAAATTTATTTCTCTGAGAAAATGCCCAACCAGGCAGAGTTTCTTCCTCCTGTGGGATCCCTTGTCACAACTTCCTGAGTTCTTTACCATAGTCCTCCACCTTCCTCTTCTCTCTCTCTCTCTCCTGTAGTTGCCTTTGCAGGACTTTTTAATGTATTGCCACGCCATGAAGAAGCTGTGTAGTGATTATTCTTTGGGGATGTATTGTTGACTTGCTGCCCTTATTCTTCCTGACCCCAGTATATTAGGAAAGGATTATAGTTTATGACTGTGCTGTTAATTCTCCAGACCTCTTTGTTTGCCCTCATTGGTTTCCATCCCGTGCCAGGTTTATGGACCTTCCAAGAGGGGACCCTAAACCACAGGACCTCTGTGCCAAACTGCTGGAGCCTGAAGCTGCAGATGCCGCAACATTATTTGTTATAATTATTAGAATTCAAACTTGCAGGTTCTGAGTACATCGGCAATAATAATCCGCTGCACTGCTGCTTTAAAAGTATTTAAGCTTGTTTGTTTGTACTGGAGCAGAGGCATTTTAATAATTGCCATTTATTTTAAAATAAAGACATTTCCAGAGTGCCTAGCAATTTAAAAAAAATCAGCATGCCTTGCTATATAATAGATATTTTGACCATTTTGTTTTGATGGCAGGCTATTAAGTGAAGCACCAATTATCGGCTTGGCATGCAGAGCTGTCAGGTTCTCTCCATGGGAAGCCACCCGCTTCACATTTGCTTTGTGTTGTTGCTTTCTAAATTAAATGTCAACAGTAGCAGCACTGTATAATCACATTAGCTTATTAATTAATTTTTATTTAAAATACTTCTAGCCCACGTTATATAATAAAATAGCTTTAAGTAGGTTACAATTTCAACACAAACAACTTTAAATAGAAACAGTTACGGACAAGGCAAAATATTAGCAGCACAGACCATTTAGAATAACATAAGTGAGCATTCAGGATCCTCTGTTGATTGACATCTACTGTGGCCCTTTGCTGCTAGAACAGATTGAGAAAAGGCTATGATTAGACTAGAAATACATGAAATACGTATTTTGCTTGAAGATGTAAGCAAACAAATATTTTGGTACGTGCAGTGTCTAATATGTAGAATGCCAATGATAACCAGTATCTCCACGTGAAAAGAGTAGGACTTAAATTGTACACGAAAAGTATTGGGACTCCACCGGATGAAACTACATAAACCCAGTGCTTTTCACCTTACCAAATAATTTAGACGCTGCACAGCTCATTATATTCAAGAGTGACCATCATACTAGGCTTCCTCGTCGGGGCTTTCGCCTATTCAACTCGGCCTTATAAATAATCATAGGTCATGGTGACGACAATATTTTTTGAAAAAAATTTTTTATGCACTTAAAACTCGCCAAATTCGGGGGTATGTTGGACCCGCAATGATATCATGCTTTATATCAATCTCAAAGTAAACATTAAACTTATCTTCAAGCGCTTCAATATGTGACTGTCAGTCTTCAGCCATTACAAAAATCGCAGTGCTGGTGACCCGACACGGGACCGTGTTTCGGACTGCTTACTCCATCTATCAGTCCTTCTTCAAGGGTGGTAATTCTGCGTCAAAAAATTGCGTTACAATCATATTGAAATGAGCTTAACTATACCATAAAAAATTGTAAGTGGACTATAGTATCCATCACACAGCCGTGCACACTAGCCAGTACTTACTAGGTTGTCGAACGTTTTCAAAATGGCGCTTCAGCGTTTTTTTGACATTTCCGGTATCCCCCGGAACCCCTGCTTAAATAGTAATCTCGACGTCATGCAGCTCCTACTACCTGTCAAAGGTCATCTGCTACACCTATAACATTAAATCAGCGTATACCATTCGATGGAGGCGTTCAGCCCTGCTGGGCTAACGGTATTTAACCTGAATATCCACTGCTGTTCTTTGATGTTAAGAACTTTGTTGATATTTCCCCCTCGGGGATGAAGCTGAATTTTTTCTAAAATTTTTTCTAAAATTTTTAGAAAAAATTCAGCTTCATCCCCGAGGGGGAAATATCAACAAAGTTCTTAACATCAAAGAACAGCAGTGGATATTCAGGTTAAATACCGTTAGCCCAGCAGGGCTGAACGCCTCCATCGAATGGTATACGCTGATTTAATGTTATAGGTGTAGCAGATGACCTTTGACAGGTAGTAGGAGCTGCATGACGTCGAGATTACTATTTAAGCAGGGGTTCCGGGGGATACCGGAAATGTCAAAAAAACGCTGAAGCGCCATTTTGAAAACGTTCGACAACCTAGTAAGTACTGGCTAGTGTGCACGGCTGTGTGATGGATACTATAGTCCACTTACAATTTTTTATGGTATAGTTAAGCTCATTTCAATATGATTGTAACGCAATTTTTTGACGCAGAATTACCACCCTTGAAGAAGGACTGATAGATGGAGTAAGCAGTCCGAAACACGGTCCCGTGTCGGGTCACCAGCACTGCGATTTTTGTAATGGCTGAAGACTGACAGTCACATATTGAAGCGCTTGAAGATAAGTTTAATGTTTACTTTGAGATTGATATAAAGCATGATATCATTGCGGGTCCAACATACCCCCGAATTTGGCGAGTTTTAAGTGCATAAAAAATTTTTTTCAAAAAATATTGTCGTCACCATGACCTATGATTATTTATAAGGCCGAGTTGAATAGGCGAAAGCCCCGACGAGGAAGCCTAGTATGATGGTCACTCTTGAATATAATGAGCTGTGCAGCGTCTAAATTATTTGGTAAGGTGAAAAGCAATGATAACCAGTAGCCATGTTAAAGCCTTTATTTAATGCAAATCACATCTTTTTTAACTTGATGGTTGGGTTCATGATGTCAGGCACTGCAAGGAATCTGAGAAAAAACACAGTATGGCCAAA
Source organism: Rhinatrema bivittatum (assembly GCF_901001135.1). Lineage (NCBI taxonomy): Eukaryota > Metazoa > Chordata > Amphibia > Gymnophiona > Rhinatrematidae > Rhinatrema > Rhinatrema bivittatum. The sequence goes on from NW_021820995.1 coordinate 80,664, forward strand.
TGGAGTGGAGCAGCTCACCAAGGTCCTGTAGAGAGAAGGAAACAAACTCAAGAAGAAGGAAATACTCTCACAGCATGGTTTTGCCTGAAAATGTTTGTTCTAGATTTCATTTAACACAGGGCAGTTAGGTCCAGTGTGCCTCACAAAACAGGGCCATTGTGAACCAGGCTATATGATGCTGTCTCTGGGCTCTGTTCATGTAGTATAGGTAATTCACTCAACCTTTGGTTTCATGGTTTATGATGTGTTTAGAAAAGCTACTTGTTGGGTTTTAATCTAGTGCAGCATTTTGTTCTGCTGTAGCAGTCCAATGCTGCCATAATCCCTCCTTTTCGCAAATACTCTTGTCTCTTGGCATGTGATATCTTGAGATCAGCAATTTCTCTTACACTTATCTTGGGGAACCATATAGCCAGGAAAGTATAATACACATTTGTCAATGTTCCCTTCAGTCTGTCTTCTTTTGTTGCAGTTTGATCCAGATGGCTATTTTTGGGCTGGAGTTCATTTGATATGTGTTGGTAAGTTGAACATTATTTGAGAGAATGGAAATCTCCGATGACTAAACAAAAGCATTCCTAAGAGGATGTGGAACCTGAAATACAAGATGCTCTTTTTATTGGCTCCCCATCGCCTTCCGTTCCCAGTACAAAACACTCACCATCCTCCATAACACTCTATACAATAACAACTCACCCTGGCTTGAAAATATGCCACAATTCCGCCAAGCTAATCGCCCCATGAGAAACTCCCTTGCTGGCACTCTCCAAATCCCCTCACTTAAAATTGGGCACCTTACCACTACCAGAGATAGAGCCTTCTCTATTGCGGGCCCCACACTTTGGAACTCCCTCCCCGTCCACCTCCGCCTAGAACCATCCCTGAGCCACTTCAAAAAAGGAATCAAAACATGGCTCTTTAGACAGGCATACCCCAACTCCTCTCAATCCTAATTTTGTCCTACGAACCACCTCAGCTCACACTCAGCCTTCATACCACCCCTCCCTGTTTCCTTCCCTTGCACTCCTAGCCCCCCTTTACCCCTCCCTCTCACCCCCTAGCAACCCCTCCCTCAAAGTACCTGTGCCTTACTGTACCCCTCTTCACTCTACCCCACCCGCCCCTCTCCCCCTGCTCCCTCCCTCCTTTCTCCCCCCCCCACTAGCTTTTAACTATACATATGTGCACTTGCCTCCTCTTACTGTAAATAAGCCCTCATATGCTAATTTCTCAAGTGTACATGCCTCGCTTAATTTGTTTATAAGTTCTTTTGCATATTTAACCCTAACTTGAATGCAAAAAGTTGTAATTCTGCTGTTGACTCTCTTCCTTTGTACTTTGCATATTACCCAGTTAGCCCCTCCCTTGTTCATTGTAATTTCCCTTCTCAGTTACTTGTAAACCGACATGATGTGTCCTACGAATGCCGGTATAAAAAAAAGTGTTAAATAAATAAATAAATATATACTGACATTTGATCTGAGATATTACATCAGTTTACATTCAGGTACTGTAGGTATTTCCCTATACCCAGAGGGCTTATAATCTAAGTTTGTACCTGAGGCAATGGAGGGTAAAGTGACTTGCCCAAGGTCACAAGGGGCAACAGTGGGACTCGAACGCTGGTCTCCTGGTTCGGAGCCCACTGCTCTAACTACTAGGCTATTCCTCCTCCCTTTCCAGGGAATGAATTGCCTAGATGTCTTTTGGATCCAGAAGACATCTAGGCGGTTGATTAAAATGTATTTTAGCTTGTGTATTGCAATTTACAACTGGGTTTTGGAAAGCAACAGCAATGAAACTAATAATTAACTATATACCAGTGATGGATTGTTACTTCTGTTACAGGAGGTTACAAAGCATTTCAGAAGTCCCAGAAATCAACTATCATAAGGTAACTTTTGAATCTGTTTGCACAAGGAAACACTGATGTCCTACAGAGGAGCTTGGTGTTATGGTTATGAGGTGTTGGAGTGGATTCTTGGGTACTGTGGTGATGGCCACTCCCACGGGGAGGAGCCCCGTGAGGAACCACAGTACTAGGCTAGACTCTATACATGCAGACACAGAGAAGTTGTATTTATTGTACAGCTTGATGGTATTGTTCAGGGAGCAGTGAAGGTAACCCAGTGAAGTAGTCCAGGGGTCCTCAGCAGAGGAGACCAGTCTCACACTTGAGTAGGTGATAGGCAGCGCGGCGTAGCAGGGACAGGTCCCGGATGTAGACACAGAGCGCTGAAGCTGAAGGTGAGGCAGACTGAAAGGTTTAGTACTCACTGAAGCAGAAGCTGTATCATTGAAGGTCCTGGCAGGCAGAAGTTGTTCAGTGGCAGGCACCAGATTAGGGAGAGCAGGCCCTCGAGGAGCGAGTACCCGGTATCCCAAGATAGGTACCTGAAATAGAGTAGAAGGGTCCCCGAGGAGCGGGTAACCCAGGTTAGTGAAGAAATACCCCAAAGGGCAGAGAGAGCTTCCTGCGGCAGCTGGGAAGCGGCAGAGCAGCTTAGACCGGAGGCAATCCAATCCTTGCTAACTCAGATTCAGACTGATACAGTAAAACCCGCGGGAGAGTGGGTGCCTTAAGGCGAGCGCCCGCTCTCCCGATGAGCGTGGGATTTAGTATGCAAATGAGGGCCCACGGTAAAAAGAGGAGCTAGGGATGCTAGTGCATCCCTAGCGCCTCTTTTTTGACAGGAGCGGCGGCTGTCAGCCACGGGTTCGGAAAACGGACGCCAGTATAATTGAGCGTCCGTCTTCTGACCCGTGGGCCGATTAAAATTTTTTTTTTAATTTAAAATTTTTTTTAAATTTTAGGGGCCTCCGACTTAATATCGCTATGATATTAAGTCGAAGGCTGTACAGAAAAGCAGTTTTTCAGCTTTTCTGTACCCTTCCCCGGCGCTGGCAGAAATTAATGCAAGCTTTTGGACAGGTGTTAATTTTTGAAAGTAAAATGTGCGGCTTCACTGCACATTTTGCTTTCTGGATCACATGGGAATAACTAATAGGGCCATCAACATGCATTTGCATGTTGCAGGCGCTATTAGTTTTGGGGGGGTTGGCAGCGTGTTTTCGATGCGCTATTACCCCTTACTGTATAAGGGTGTTATAATTAGTGAGGTTTGGGTGGACCCTTGGACACTGTGGCAGCTGACCCTTGAGGCCATAGGTCAGGCTCAGCTCTTGGACATACAAACACAGATTTATCTTTATTTAGACAGTTTGAGAAGCTACCAGAGGTGGCAGTAGTGAATAGAAGATGTAGCCCGGCTGGACTAGTATTCCCCAGGTGCTGGAACAGTGGGTCCTCCGGTAACAGTGCTGTAGTGGAGAGAACTGAGAGAATGAGTACAATAGAGAAAGGGAGAGCTGGCCCTCGAGGAGTGAGTACCAGATTCCTGGGAGCAGGGAGACTTGTTGGCAAAGTACTCACACAGCAGTTCCACGTAGGAGATGGCACTGGCGCTGGAACGGGGGCAGGCCCTCGAGGAGTGAGTACCTGGTTCCAGGGAGACAGCTCTGAGGAGTGGATGATAGTAGTACTCACTGCTGTCTGTAGCAAATTCTTCCAAGTAGAAGAGGAAATAGATGCAGGCAGCAAGTCAGGGAACTTGGGCCATCGAGGAGCGAGTACCGGTTACCTGTTAGTGACCTGAAAAAAGCAAAAGAGGCCCCCGAGGAGCGGGTACCCCGTTCGCAGAAAGAGTCCAATAGAAGTTGGAGAGGCAGAGTAGCTGGGTACGGAGAGCGAATCTCATTCGTAAGAATCCCCTTACTAACTCAACGGCTAGCAATAAAGTGTAGGCTTAAATATCCGGGCAGCATGACATCATCACAGGGGGACGCCCCTGAGGAACGCGCCAATGAGAAAATAAGAATGAGGGCCGCGCGGCGCGCGCACCCTAAGGTGTACCTGTAGAACACAGAGGGAGGCAGCGCCCAAGCCGGTCCGGGGACGCCGGAGAGGACGGCAGGCAGACGCCGCGGCAGCCAGGCGTCCATGAAGAGCAGGAGGAGCCGCAGAAAAGGAAAGGTAGGCGGAGTGAAGCCATCTGGAAGTGACGGTCGCAACAAAGGGGTAAAGCTAGCGCGTCAAACGCGCGGCCAAATCCGGGCTAACAGTGTGCTCCACCGGAGCGCACTGTACTGTATCGGCCCGATTGTTAGCAAATGAAGGGAAGGCTAAATACCAGGCTAAATACCAGGATAGGATGACGTCACTCGGAGGGGACGCCCCCGAGGTTCCCGCCATGACGTGGATGGTAGACGTGGGTGGCGTGCACGCACACACCCTAGGAGGCCCTCAGGAAATCATGGCGAACACAGTCACTGTTGCCGATCCGGGGACACCGGCGAGAGCGGCATGAAGACGTGGCAGCAGCCATCTTCCCAAGGCTTGAGAGGAGAGAAGGAAGAAAGGTGAGGCACAGATGTCAAAGTCGTCTGAGACCGAACACAACACTTAGGAAAGCTTTGCTTTCTTGGTTGTATTCAGAGGGGGACATTTTTTGATCTGCAAAGTAGGTCAAGCCGCAGTACTCTCTAGATTGCTTAGAATATGAACTTGCCTCTTTCTTAGCTCTACCTCCTTCTCCTGGCCTTATTCCTGTGTCCCTCATCTTCTTTGGCCTAATATACTTTATTTTATGTGTTTACATGTAACAGCTGCTCAAATTATTTTTCCCCAAAATTACAACTAGAGTTGCTAACTTGGTCCATTATTTTGAGGGCATGGATTTGTTCTTGCATTTCTTGGGGAAGTCGGAACTACAAGTCCATGCCTTCGGTGAAGGAAAACCAGCATTGCATCAATCTGTAGTGAAAAACTGGACATATTTGGCAACCTTAGTTACAAGCACTGGCTCGGTTTCTAAAAATCAAGTCCATGTTCAGCTGGGTTTATGCTTTTCTTGCGTCACAGTGCAGGCTGCACAGATCTGTGATGACACTCAGCACAGCAGGACTCGGATCTACTTAGATTTATAGTGTTGCAGGTGATTAAGTAGGAGGACCCCTCAAAGAGCTTTTTAAACATTAAAATGTCTTCTGGAATGAAATTTTAAAATCCTGATTTTTGTTATTTCTATCAGAATTATGTAAGAAAGCAAACTAATAGTAAAGAAGTTTCAGTAGGGTGGCAGCTGCCTCGGCATTAAATTGTGATCGCTAGGGGTCAACTAGTGACCTGAGTTGCGCGATTTTGATTGGAAGCAGATCTGAGAAAATGATGTTATGAGGAGACACGGTTCATGTGTTAAGTGGTTCTCATTTAACAATCTATATTATACAAAAATAGATGAGAGACTCTGGTTTTGTTTAAATAATTTTTTCCCCAGATGGCAGACTGAATTAGCCATTATATGTGAGTGACATCAGCAGTACCGAACAGACTTGTCTCTCCTAGCTAGAAGAGCTATGAGTTCTATGAGCATGTGTGGGAATTCCCAGTCCTTGTTTGTCTGAGCACAGCTTGACCATGTCCTTCCTTTGCATTCAGGTAGGCCAATCCCTACCAGTGGGGTTATGCACCTCTACCAGCAGGTGGAGACGGAGTAAAAGTTGACATCACAAATATATATAGCCCTGCTCCAACATCAGCTTGCCAGTATTCTGACTCCAGCATATGGTGGACATGCATTTCCCTACTGGGGATTGCTTGTATAAAAAACCCCCCAAAAACCCCATAGACAGTTTCTAGAGAAGATGATGACTGGATTGCACTGCTTACCTCCTGAGGTGATACCGTTGTGTCCCTCCCTCAGTTGCATTCCAGGATCCAATAGCCTTTTTTCAAATGTGGACTTCAACAAAAGAGGCACGTAGCGGTTGCAGACTGAACTGAAGGCCCACACGGAGCAGGAGCCGTAGGGAGGACCAGGTAGGACAAAACAAGGACTGGACAGAACCACAAGAACTAGGCTAAGAATATACAGCACAGGCAAACAGGAAACATATAGGACAATTCAAGGGAGAAACAGACAAAGAGGCTTAAGCAGGCTGCAAGGCAGAGTAAGAGTAGAAGGCCTGAAGGCCACAAGGCAGGGCAAGAAGACCAATGAGGTGACAGAACAAGGTTGGAAGGCCAAGGAGGCCACAAAAGAGAAATAAGGCCATAGAGACCACGCAGTAGCAAGGCAAGGTGGGCCAATGCAAGGAATCATGGTGACTTGAGGAAGAGGCACAGAGTGTAGGGAAAGACAGGGTTATATAGGGCAGGTCTTGCCGAGTCATGTGGCCATCAAGGAGGTGGCTACAGTGAGAGAAAGTGTGTCTTCATGAGGACCTCTGCTGACATGGGGGCTGCCTAGTAGGCAGAATCATTACACTCTTCGCACAAGTCTTCTCTTCCTGCAGGATGTAGAGTGGATGTACCCTCTATATCTGGAGGATACTTATGCTCATATTCCATTCCACTATTGGTACAGAGACCTCCCACGAGGCATGTTAGCAGCACCTCAAGTATTCATAAAAGGCCAAATGGTAGTGACAGCGCATCTGCGACAACCAGATTTCAGAGTCTTCCTATACCTGGATATCTGACTTGTGAGGGCAAATTCCCAGGAAGATTTGTTCACTTCCTTGTAAACATCAATTCAGTTGCCTCAAAAATTATTTTTTATGAAAACATTTTTTGTATATAAATAACATAATTGATGCCCTGATGAAGCCTCGTCAGCAAAATGCTAGCCAACGTCGGCAATTTAAGCGAAATCTGTGGATTGGAACAGTGTTATGAGTTAAGTCAAGTTTTGTATAAAAAAAAATACAAAATTTCTTTCATAAAAATTTTTTGTATTTTGAATAAAAGGATGGTGGAGGTTTTTTGACCGATTAGAATGATTGTAGCAAGTTCTTAAGTTTTTCAACTAGGCTTGCTTTTATTCCGAGGTCTTTTCCTCCATATTAAAAACAGTTGGAAGATTCAGTAGAGACAATTGTAGTGATTGAAATTATTTACACTATAGTGAAAGTATTCTCTTTATGGTTTGAGGTTTACAAATTAAAACATGCACAATTATAAACATCTTAAAAACAAATATTACATTACATTAACAAATTATATATCTCCATAAAGTGATGCTCCATTTCATGCCTGAAATAACATTTTCATATCTTTATGACAAAATTATACCATTTTATCCATCATCTAATATCATGCCTCACAGTTAATTGTTGACTGCACCATAGGCTTGTTAATATAGCAATGTTTTTAAGGACTTTTTTCAATATTTTTGTATCTATTATAGCTCTCAGTAGTTTAGGCATTAGCTTCCACATTATTGGCCCAACTATTGAGACTGCTCGCTCACTGACCTCTCCTAAATGAGCTGGTGGAGCATAGGCACTTGTAACAAGCCTTAAGATCTTAAGAGTGGCTCGGAACAGCATTACACATCTTTGTACCTGAAACAAACTATATGTGTTAGCGATTAATTTTATGTATTAACATCAACATTGTTATTAAGTTCTCTATTGAACTGGGTAACCAATGAAGTACTGATAGGGGTAATATGGTCATATTGTGAAAGGCTAATCAGAACCTGAGCAGCTGAATTTTGTAAAGTTGGAGAGCTCTGAGTGATTTATCAGGTAAAACTAGCATTAGTGAATTGCAATATCAATTCCAGTGAAAATTGACGACTGTAGGGCTGTTCAGAAGTTTATCGGGTTCAAGTAGGGGCTTCAGTCGTCTTAACGATTGGAGCTTATAATATCCTGTCGTCACCAAGTTACAAATGCAGACTTTCATGGATAGTCCAGTGTCACAGCAGTACACCCAGGTCATGGACGGAGGGAGTCGGTCCGCTATTTTATGTCCTTATAAATTTGAATGGAGGGTAGTGTTTCAGGGTGAGGTTTTTTTACTTAACAAAATTAATTCTGTTTTCTGTAAATTTAATGCTAGTCTGGTTGTGCAATAGCCATTTCTGGTTTAAAACTTTGGCTTTTTCCCCCCTAGTAATTTATTTTATGGCCGTACAGCACAAGCCCAGCCTCTGCTGTTTACTTTCATTTTTTTCTTATGGTGCAGCAGAAGATGCAAAATGAAACATCAGGAGGGTCCACCTTGCTGATCCAGTGGCCACTCAGCCTCTCTTTGCTTAAAGTTGCAGGTCCTTGGCCTTACAAACCATGATTATGGATAGAATCCATCCATTCCCATAATGGTAGGGAAATTTAGAATTTTAACATGATGCACTAAATTGAGCAGTGCTTTCTTGTAGCTGGAAATAGATTGAATCCCTCTCTCTTCGGTGCAAATTATTACACTTTGCGATTTTAGTGATGGAGAGAGCAGTCACTATTGGTTTTCCTGCTATGAGTAGTCATGTCCCGGACAAGATCAAGTCCTGAGATTCCTCATGATATCTTGTTCTTCTTACATAATGAATTTTGAATTTCAGCTTACCGTTTTATGTTGTGTTTTGTTTTTTCAGTGACCTTGATCAACAGTATATAAACTATATTTTCAGGTAAGACCACTTTATATCTGTTTCTTGTCTTGTGAGCAGGTCAGTGGTCAACATGCTGGTTAGGAACTATATAGCTGACTCTCTTCCAAGTCAATAAACCAATGTACAGCTTATTGGCAGGGTAGGCAAACACTGTAAGCAGGGCTCGCACCAGCAGTTTTGCCCTCCTTAGGCGGCATTCTCCTCATTCCCCTTTCTGGATTGCTCTCCTTTTTTGGCTTGCACTGTCTCTTTCCCCACTCTCGCCCATTCCCCCTACAATGGATTGTAACTCCAGGTCTCCCGGGTTTCCCCAGTGTTTGATACTGCAAGCGCTACAATCACTGCCCATGCTTCTCTTTCTCTGACAGTGGCTTTACCAGGCCTGGGGCACATTAGAGACACGGATATTCAGTCCCCATACCGTCCCACCACTTCCCCCACAACATGTGCGTCATCCTTAAATAGAAAGTAGGCCGGCGGCGTAGTGGTATCAGCATAAGAGACAGTGTGTTCCGCTGTACCTTTGCTTTGCTGAAGCTGGCCGATTATATAAAAAACAAAAAAAAAAGGATCCAAAGAGTGCTAGACACTTATGCAATAACAAAAAACTATAGAAAAGTCTAGCTCAAGTCTGAAGGATTGTATGAAGTCAAACTGGGGAAGCCTCATAAAGTGCCAACATTACGGCTATTAAGATGCCTATAGGGCTATATAAAAAACAAAATAGCACGGTTGGCGCTCTACCAGTGTTTTAGGTTCTGGCTGACTCAAGAGGACTGGGGCAGTAAACTGGAGGCGAGGGCAGACATCCGAGTGAAGGGGTTTGCCAAAAGAACAGGGAAGACTTGGCCTGTCTGAGGTAGCAAATTCATGTTTGCTGTTAAAAATATGGAATTACAAAATTATAAATGCTGTTTCTCCAAATAATGTTGTCCCAGTTTAATTTAACTTGTAGCCAAAATTGTGTCTTGCTAGAATTTGGGGGTAGAAGAGTAAGTAAGGGCTCCAAGTCCCATCCCCCCCCTTCTTATTGACGTAGCTTGGCCACCAGTAAAGGATCTGTGCCTTTAAGTTGCTCAAAGTGAGAGAGACTGTTTGTTAGTAACTGGAGTGTGATTACCGTAGAAACAGAAGGAACAAACAGGATCGGAGCTTCACTGCACATTTGTAGCCAGTGCCTGTTTTAAAATGCAAGGGTTGGGCATGGAGTGGAGCGTTCTCAGTGGGGTTCTTTCAGTCAAGAGCGGGCCTGGGATTACAGCAATTCCAGGTTTGGCAGGACTGCACGTTGGCTGCCGTAAAATGAGCAGCTAGAGAGGTTTTAGGGTGGTTACAGTGTTCTGTTTTCATTAGGAGGAGGTTGTCCAGATTTTTCCCATGATAAGCCTTAGTAGTGTTAAATATATATTGTACAGTGTAACAAACCGGATAGAGGCAGTCAAACTAAAACAACTAAAGTGTTCAAAAAATACAAATTTGTAAATGGAAAATCATAGTGAAGTTGCAAACACTAAATGTTATGTGTATATTAACAAATAAATTACCTTTCTATTAGAAATGTTTTTATTCTTCTTAGATATAGCATACTGTAAGCTGTTTTAAATAACAATTATCAACCTTTATACACTCAGTTATACTTAAAATTACAATCATGAGAATTTGTTTTTAATCCTAAGTACTGTTATGTCCTAGATCCAAAATGCTCCAACAATGGTCGCACTAAAAATACGCATCTCTTCCGCCTGATGAAGACCTTGATTGGGCGAAACAGAGGTCATTTGTGAAGGAGAGTTCAAGTTGACATCTGGCTTTTAAACGTGGCAGTTACAATGGATTAAAGCTGAACCCAGTCCGATTTTGGTGCGAATGTAATCTAGTCCTGTGTGACCATTTGTTGGAGCATTTTGGATCTGGGACACAACAGTCAACAGTGTTCTGGAGAGACATTTAAAAAACGTATCTGCTACACGGACATTTTGTATTAAAACTGAAATTCGCAAGATTGTAATTTTGGAGTATATCTGAGTGTATTTAGGTTGATAATTGTTTATTTAAAAAACAGCTTATCGTATGCTATATCTAAGAAGAATAAAAACATTTCTAATAAAAGGTAATTTAGTTTAATATACACATAACATAGTGTTTGCTTCAATTTTCCCATTTTCTCTCTCTCTCTAAACATATATATAGAGAGAGAGAGAGAGAGGGAGAGGGGATATATAATTTGGAACTCAGGAGCAATTTCATCCTGCAGTAAAGTGAACAGAATTAAACATGCCATAGCAGCTTGTGCCTCCATGATGATGACTGAATAACTGGCTTTGGAGGAATGGCAAGGAACAAAACCAGTGATGGAGGGGGGAAGGAGAGGAGTGTGTTAAATTATTTTATGAGAATAGAACATGTCCCACCTAGTAGATGAGAACTGGATAAACAAAAAATAGCACATCATTTCACAAAGCTAGAAAGAGAATTCGGTGCTTTTTCACTAACACGGGAATTTAAAAAATCCTTGCACTTGCGCAGTTTAGGGCATTCTGTTGAAATAATGGAAACTCAGAACAGAAGCCAAACGTATCAGTAGCTTGGTTAGTCACTCATGTCTAAAATGTGTTTGACCTGGCATGCTCATGGGTTAATCCTGAGATCCATGCTTGGAAGATTTTAGTTCCCATCCTGTCTCACAATCAACATGCAGTTTTCTCAGGCAGCTGAAACTAAAATCAAAATTTGAAAGTTAGTCTGTTTACTGGATGTTATATTTGTATTCTTTGTGTTGCATTTTTTTAAATCTCATTTTAAATGTTCTTGTTTTTGTTTTTAAGTATTGTGCTATTGGGCTTTGCTTCACATCCCACAGGTAACTCAAACTTATTATTTTCATAAAGTATATTATCTTAAAATTCCTCTAGTTAAAAGGAGCAATTAATTCAGTTGAAATGGTGTCTTTTCATGCTTCAGCTGTCACATTCAGCTGAAAAGATGTAAACGTTTGAGTGTGTCCAAGTTAAATATGGTATCTGAGTGTTAATACTGCTGTCTGAATCTGTTAGAAAATCCCGTGAAAGAGCTCTCATCCAGGTCCGATGGCTGCTTGCTGACTGACCTTACCACGGGAGTTACAGAGGGACTGGGACTGAGTGAATGAAAGCTCACACACCAAGAAAAAAACATACTTGTACACACTGTGTATTATATAAGAACCATCATAAGCTGGACCAAGGAACTTAGAAAGCGTTTATGAAGGTCAGAGCAGTTGTAATCCTAGGAACCATTTTTTCACACAAATTTCCTTTTGAAATGTTTGTGTCCCACAAACATTAAGGGTCCGATGCAATACAGTGTATAACCCACAGTCTGACGCGGGATAAATAGGTGCTAATGCACCCCCTAATGCAATAGGGGGATTAGCGCCTATTTAATATGCGTCCAATGCAGAGTTATCGCTCAGCTATTAACGCCAGCTGAGCACAGGCAAAAGAAGTACAGAAAAGCAGAAAAAACTGCTTTTCTGTACTTCTTTTTTTAAAGTAAAAAATAAATAACTCTGCAGTCCGCCGAGTTATGAAGACCGATGCCGGTAAACTCGGCCTCGGTTTTCATAACTGGCCATCTGCCAGTAATGAAAATGGCCACCGTTTAAACCCTGCGACCGTTTTCATTACTGGCAGACAGGCAGGTTTTAAAAACCGAGGCCGAGTTTACCGGCATCAGTCTTCATAACCAGCAGCCGCTGTGGGTTGTGTTAGCAAGGAGGCGCTAAGGTCGCGCAAGCGACCCTAGCTCCTCCTTCCTAGCGTGACCCCCTAATTTACATATTGCATGGCGCCCCCCTTGCGGGCGCCATGTGTGCATTAAGAAAGTGGATGCTGAAAAGTCAGCGCCCGCTTTCCGCGAACATTATTGCATCGGCCCCTAAGTAACAAATAGAGTGCTCAAAATTTCTTCACTTAAAATAATCAGGATATTCCAAGTTGAGAATTTTACATCGACTAAAACCTCTGTTAACAATATAAGACTTCAGCACTGTTTTACAAACACTTATATTTTCAAACTTGGAATACTGCAACTCCCTTTTACTAGGCCTCCCCGCAAGTCTACTAAAACCACTACAGTTACTTCAAAATGCATCAGCAAGACTCCTAGGGACTAGGAAATTCAAACACATCACCCCCTCACTGATAGCCCTGCACTGGCTTCCTGTACAATCCAGAATTCATTATAAAGTGTTATCCTTAATTTTCAATATTATCAACCATATCGGTCCATGCCTATTAGGAGTGACACTACAACACTATACACCACAGAGAGACCTAAGATCACAAAACAAAGGTCTCCTAATGGTACCCTCCATTCAGAACACACACCTTATGTAAATAAGAGACTGAATGTTTGCGATAGCGGGCCCCAAGCTGTGGAACTCACTTCCAGAGTCGTTACGTAAGATAATAGAAAGAGAGAAAACTTCAAGCGTGAACTGAAAACATGGCTCTTCAGAAAGGCATGCAATTTTTAATGTAAACTGCTATAATGCTGATAATTGCATTGACAGTACCTGAGATAACGCTAGTCAAACAAATAATATATAATGAATGATATAAAGGTATTACTAGTAGGATTAGAATTTATTTTCACTTTTATGTAGACCTAGAAAGAATTAATATGAGCTAAATTAGATAGGAGCTACTATGACACCCTAGAAGATGTATAACTATGAACTAGAATATGTATTCACTGTGGTGTTGAATTAGAAAGTTGAATGTTAACACACAGCATATGATCACTGACTATGAATATGAATGTAAACCTTTGTGATCTTCTTTTGAAACGACGGTATATAAAACTCCTAAATAAGTAATTTTTATGATTATTTATTTATCTTCACACTGAGGCAGATTTTTAAAAGCATTGCTTGCACAAAACAGCCACATAAGTGCATATGCAGGCCGCGAGCAAGCAACATGGATTTTAAGAAGCTGCAAAGTACGCGCGTACATACCTGTGTACACTTCAAAAATAAAAGGGTGAAAAAGGGGCGAGGCATGGGCATTTCAGGATGGGGCCAAGACTTGCGCGTGTAACTCTAAACATGGCGCACGTCGGCATGTTATCTGCGTAACTTTACTAGTGGTACTGATGAGAAGCTAGTCTGGAGAACTCGAGTTTTAGGACTTTTAGCACAGCGTGAAGGTTCAAAGTCACATGGGGGTGAAGAACCAGAGGCATCTTGAAGACCTCAATATCAACTGGACAAATTGGTGGACTAATTGGAAAAGCTGTGTTTTCCCTCGTGTGAGCAAGTTTTAAAATCCACCTGCATATGCGCGTAAAAGCCGCTAAAGCCTTAGCGGAAATACCTGTGGGCCATTTACTTGAGCTGCCTCTTAAGATTACAAAGTAGGAGTATTGTAAATGATATGCATATACTTGCGCGCATGATGTAAAATTGTAGCACATGTCCGCTCACAGGCTGATATGCGTATTTATGGGTGCATGTGCATTCCTTTTACAATTAGCTAGTTGATGTCTCCTGACATGAATTCATGTTTCGAAGGACTGCCTCTCTAAACATCTTCCAATACTTAAAGCCAAACTCTTACCAAATTTTGTTTATTCTTGGTGTGTATTTAGTTCCAAACTTTCAGTTTTCTGGGTGGTGGTTTAGTGAAGGAAAACGGAAACATAAGGAGAAGAGAACTTCCTTAAATGTGTCATTGACAAAATATTCTCTAGCCTTATGCTGAAAAAAGAAAAGAAAAAATGCTGTACATACTTGACCATAAAATGATTTTGCAAAAAGAATTGGTAAAAAAAAATTGTTAGTACAGATACAGTACATCTCTGGGAGGCTAGGAATATGTGAATTGCTATTCAAGTAGGCAAAGTATAAAATGAGATGTCTTCTGGAGGTTGGGATCAGGTAGGTGTCCCCGTTTAGTGGATCTGAGGCTCCTGACAGGTGCATGGATGTTGCTTCAGCAACTCTTCAAGGCTTGACCGGCTCAAGCAGCAGAAGCTGGAGCCAACATGCAATCTGGGCCTCCAGTCTGGTAAAACAATAGGGACTATGCAGCTGGCCCTAGAGGCCTTATTATCTTGCATATTAACCACATTTCACAGCTTCTTCACCTCTGAATCACCTCCACTCCTCAGCTGCTGTTTCCCTGCTGTACTATGAGAGCCATCTGGAATAAATAGCACGACTGTGTGGGAGCAAACCCAGTACAGGAGCCAGAAAAGCAGCAGTTAGTGGGTGGCGGAGAAGCAAAGGATGTTGATGCCTAATTAAGCATTAGAGCTTTTTGTACCTTCCTACCCCCCTCCCCCAATCGCTGTCAGAAAAGAAGAAGATTGTGAAATAAAGAAGAGAGAAGTGTGAGGTGAGGATGTAGTAGAGAAGAGGGAGTGACAAAGCACTAGGGGGCCGATGCAATAAAAAAAAGCGCGAAGATATTGCGTTCATTAGGAATGCACGTGGTTTTAACGAGCCCATATTTTTCCGCCGGCACCGCAAATGCAATATTTAAATTGAGCTGAAATTAAAAGCGCCATTTTTTTATTGCATCGGATGTTCAATATTGCATCACTGGTGCAATATACAAAAAAAAACCTGCCTATATCGGTCAAAGGTTTGGCAAATGTAGTTCAATTGTTGAAGTACAAAAATCAATATTTAAAAGGAATAATGCATATTTGATATCGGCTTTGTTCCCGTTTGTGCCTGTGACGTCAGCAAGTGCATCATAATCCTATTACGAGCAGGGTATATCAATAGCTGCAACCAGGTAAACTTCCCCTTTGTGTCAAGTTCGATTGGACCTGTACTGGCTACAGACTGATCCCTTGAATTCACACGACTTGAGCTTCACCTCTTCATTTCCTTCCTTTTGCAAAGGTAAAAACTGGTTGTTTACCATAAACTATATATATATATATATATATATATATATATAATAAATTGTAAATGTATGTTCTTAAATACAGCTATTGAGAATAGAGCGTGTTAAAGATAAATGTCCGAAAATAGGGCATCGCAAAATCAATGGGTCCACTGGTATTGGAAATGTGTACAGGGGTAAACTTTTTTTTTTTTTTTTTTATAAGATAAGTATTCCTGAAAATTTTTCTCGGCATTTTTTGTTGGCATCCAATTCCTGTATGGCCGGCTCACATCATCACACGGCCATTAAATTGTATTGTAGATTGATGTCTCATACCTTTATGTTTATAATACCTGAGGCAGCCACCCCGGCACAGACGTTCTTATCCACTTTTCGAACATCTGTTAGCTTCTTAAACGATTCTCGATCCCTGTACGCCGGTGACTCAGTATTAAAACTCTTGATTTTTTTATTTGTTATTATTTTGGGGTAGCAATTTTTTTATTAGTTATTATTTTGGGGTAGCAATCCTGGAAGCCTTTCTCTAAGTCTCTGTCCATGCTCTGAGGGGGTGTGTTTCTGTTTTGTCCTTCCTGGAGTTTTTCCATAGAAATTCCTTGCTTTCTGGCCCCTAGAAATCCATTTTGCGATGCCAGTTAAGAATGTCTGTTAGCTTAAGGACGCTCGACCCGTGTATGCTGGTGATTTTTTGGCGGGCCTGTGTCTCTTTATTTTTCTATCTGTCCATGATCTCTGGGGGGGCCTGTGTCTCTTTATTTTTCTGTCTGTCCATGATCTCTTGAAGGCCTTTCTCACTCTACCTGTCCGATGTGTTTTCTCATGTATCATAGCTGTTCTTTAAATTGACACTAACTGGAGTACTATACTTTTCTTTCCTGTCTCTGTTTCGGCAGCGAGTTACTGACATAGAGAACAACGGTCGAAATGCTGATGGTCATGACGGCCATCAGAATGCCAATGGAAGGAAATGAAGCTTGCATCTGGATGAAGAGCAGGCGGACCCTAGAGGTGTCCAACCTCCTCCACATAAGCGTGTGCGTGATGTGCGCTTCTCGGATGCGGAGGAGGAGCAGCTCTGTGAGCACTTCAAATCCAAGTGCTCAGAGTCCACCAGAAAGCAAATCTGGGAGCGGATCGCTCGAGAGGTCAGTCTCCAGGAGTTCAAGACCAGGGATGTGAAGCAGGTCCAGCACCGCTAGCGTGACACCCACATGGTGGTGAAGGAGAAAGCTGCCAAAATTGCGGCTTCGCGTAAACAGACAGGTGGTGGGCCTGCTTGCAATCTGCAATTGACCCCCCTGAAGGAGCTGGTCCTCTCCACACTGCACTCAAGAGGCGCTTGATGGAGTGACTGCACCTGACGGCTGTGACTCAGGTTGACCAGAAGGTACAATTTTCAAAATGACTACCTTGTTTGCATTCTTTGTTTATTTCCATGTGCTTGGGCAGGGCGAGCGACCTAACTAATTTTTGAATGTTTTATCTATTCCTGCAGCTGCTATGTCAGACGTGACAAGAAACAATATGGATGAGGGTGTGGAAGATGGTTCAGACTCTTCTTCCACGCCTGAATTCATATTCCCCAACATCACCGATGACAGCCCTCCCACTGAGACCCAAGTGGTCGAGGATCCACAGCCCAAACAACTTTGGACACTGACCCTGCAGGAGGACACCCTGAAACACAGCCGGCAGAGACTGCAGGGGCTCCGGTAGAGCAGCAAGTGGAGGAGATTGGCATGCCCATCATCTGCCTAGATGAGCTTGTCAACAAAATGGTGACCAACCTAATAGAACATCAGCAAGGTCACAACTCTGCTGTTGCGGAGGGAGTACAAATGGTCCTCCAGTAGATGCAGCGGGAGAACCGAGAGTTCCAGAACAACATCACGGCACTGGTGGGAAGACTGGTTCTGGCCATGGAGGCCTTAAGTCAAGTCTTCACATCAGCAAGACAACAGTGACAGTTTTATTTATGTCTTATCAATAAATTAGTTCCAAGGCTGCTTTACTATTCTAACAATAGTAGAAATGCAATAAATGAATTCCCAGTTTGGCATTAGCATGGATCTCATCTTGAATCAATTACAACTTTTAAATGCTTTGTAAGCTGGATTGACCATTTCTTAAACTTTGGTAATCATCTCTCATAAATGGTGCAAAAATCTAATGTTAAAGTTGGGAACACTATACAAGAGTCAATTAGCTACAATCTCAAGATGAATAATAACACTCAGAAACTGACATTGGAGTAAATGTGTATTGCATGGCTCCTATCTCAGATCTTGAGATAGATCTTGAAAACTCTGTAGTTTGTTTGTTTTTAAAACCCACAAATATTTTCTTTCTGTATACATTAAGTGGATGGAGCTATAATACAAAAGTTACTCTGGACTTGTTATTCCCATTTTCCAAAACTTGTTTCTTCACAAATGGAATGTTTATTCTCAGAGGTCAACTGAAGAAGGAAAACTAAATTGTCACAGAAGAAACACTGAATTGGGTGAATTAATTTCCCCTTCACTTGTTGGAAATGTTCTACTCTCAGTAGCTTTGAAACCTGTTCTGGGTGAACATCATTTAACCCTTTTTTTGGGGATAGGCTGTTCCTTTTAATGGCACAAAGTCAGCATGGCTTTACCCAAGGCAAGTCTTGCCTCACAAATCTGTTTCACTTTTTTGAAGGAGTTAATAAACATGTATATAAAGATGAACCGGTAGATGTAGTGTATTTGGATTTTCAGAAGGCGTTTGACAAAGTTCCTCATGAGAGGCTTCTAGGAAAAGTAAAAAGTCATGGGATAGGTGGCAATGTCCTTTCGTGGATTGCAAACTGGCTAAAAGACAGGAAACAGAGAGTAGGATTAAATGGACAATTTTCTCAGAGGAAGGGAGTGGGCAGTGGAGTGCCTCAGGGATCTGTATTGGGACCCTTACTTTTTCAATATATTTATAAATGATCTGGAAAGAAATACGACGAGTGAGGTAATCAAATTTGCAAATGATACAAAATTATTCAGAGTAGTTAAATCACAAGCAGATTGTTATAAACTGCTGGAAGACCTTGTGACACTGGAAAATTGGGTATCCATATGGCAGATGAAATTTAATGTAGATAAGTATAAGGTGATGCATATAGGGAAAAATAACCCATGCTATAGTTACACAATATTAGGTTCTATATTAGGAGCTACCACCCAAGAAAGAGATCTAGGTGTCATAGTGGTTAACACATTTAAATTGTCAGTTCAGTGTGCTGTGGCAGTCAAAAAAGCAAACAAAATGTTGGGAATTATTAGAAAAGGAATGGTGAATAAAACGGAAAATGTCATCATGACTCTGTATCGCTCCATGGTGAGACCGCATCTTGAATACTGTGTACAATTCTGGTTGCCGCATCTCAAAAAAGATATAGTTGCGATGGAGAAGGTACAGAGAAGGGCGACCAAAATGATAAAGGGAATGGAACAGCTCCCCTATGAGGAAAGACTAAAGAGGTTAGGACTTTTCAGCTTGGAGAAGAGACTGAAGTGTTTAAAATCATGAGAGGTCTAGAACGGGTAAATTTGAATCTGTTATTTATTCTTTCAGATAATAGAAGGACTGGGGGGCACTCCATGAAATTAGCATGTGGCACATTTAAAACTACTCGGAGAAAGTTCTTTTTCACTCAATGCACAATTAAACTCTGGAATTTGTTGCCAGAGGATGTGGTTAGTGCAGTTAGTATAGCTGTGTTTAAAAATGGATTGGATAAGTTCTTGGAGGAGAAGTCCATTACCTGCTATTAATTAAGTTGACTTAGAAAATAGCCCCTGCTATTACTAGCAACAATAGCATGGAATAGACTTAGTTTTTGGGTACTTGCCAGGTTCTTATGGCCTGGATTGGCCACTGTTGGAAACAGGATGCTGGGCTTGATGGACCCTTGGTCTGACCCAGTATGGCATGTTCTTATGTCCTCCTCTTTGTCTGGGTGAAAAAGTACATAGCCCCTCCTGACCAGGTCAACACTGTAAAAATTCAGAAAAAATGCAAAAATCCAGGTCAACACTGTAAAAATTAAAAAAAAAATCAAAATAAAAAATCCTTCCGCCCCTCTCTCTCTTTCTTGAGTCCTATCAGAGGAGCCAGCAGGGTAGTGTCTCTCCTTTCCTTTGCTGGGGGCCTAACTTGGAGAGCGCACTGATACAGCTCCTTCTGTTTTGAAATCAAATCTATACTGCCACACTTTAACTTGGACTAGCCTCTCCCTCCCCCTTGGCCTACGGGACTCCCTATTCCAGACAAGCTGTGGGGCAGGTGCTGTAATGAATGGTAAGCCCCTTTGCAGCTGTCTAACCAAGGGCTGGGAACTAGGGCCATCTAGTGGACTGGAGACCACTTAGTCTTTACAATCAAATAAGTAAAAATATTTGTATATGTTTGGATTAGAAATGAATGAATGTAATTGGTATGATGTGTGCATTCTACTGTTTTATTATTCATATGTTTCATGTACTCTGCTACATACCTTGGATTTCCCCTGGGACAGAGCTGAAAACAGAGCTATCATTGTCACTCAAAAAATACATTAAAAACAATGTGGATGGAATACAGGTCGAAAAAGGAGGGAGAGGGATAGAGACCCTGGATCCTTTAGTATCATCAGATCTGGTACATGAATCTAATCTCATGGAAGTCTGCAAAGCTATAAAGAGTGAAGAAGCTTCTCAATTTTGCTGGGTTTCCCTTTTGGTTGAAAGTTGTAAAAAAAAGGCAGGAAGCTCTAGAGACTGGAGTGAAGCCCTCCAAAATTTGAAATGTTTTCCAGCCCTCTTTGGAGGATTTGTTACAGCCTTCTGAATTGTGCTGTATAACAAAGATCGAAAAAGGGAATCTGTCAGTACATATAAATGTTTCCTGGTTCACAACATGTAAGTTAAAGAATGAATTTTTATAGAAACAAATTCGTCCCTCCGGACACTGGAGCAAAACTACCATTCAGAACTTTGCCATTAGGTTTCTTGATGCTACAGTTTAAAAATAATGGCGACTACTAGGACAATTAACTTTTGGATAAAGATTACTTCCAGCATTCTGGAACTAGAGATGGGCCAAAATTATTGTAACCTTGGATTGCAACTGTATAGGCTATCTGTAATTAGGGGATTTTTCCATGGGTGAGAGATTTATCAAGTCATGGTGAGAAATCTGAGGGGAAATGATAGTCCCAACCAAATCAGTGATGAAACATTTTTGTGTTTAAAGACTTTTTCAACTTGTGTGTTCACCTAATATGCTTTTCTTTGTAAAACAAACGTAATTTACTGATGAAACCTAAAAGTAAGCTAGTGTTGACGTGGAAATGTGTGAGTGTCTGCTGTAGTGCCCGGGGGGGCGGGGGGGGGCGAGCCGGGCTCACATCCATGTTCCTTGGGGCTGACTAGGCCTGGGCATGTCACAGAGGTGGTAAACTCAAAGCTGGGACGTAAAAACAAGATCCCTGCTTCAGTAGTGGCTTCTAACAGCCCACAAATCTCTGTGTGGCTCCAGAGAAAAGTCTGCATATTTTAACTGGAAAGATAAAAAAACAAAACATACGATTGAGTAATTCACTCATTCCTGCATGCTTCTGTAGTGTGGTTTTCCTGTTTCTTTCATACATTTTGGGGAAATCTCATCTCCCCATATTTAGTGAAGCCCCTCTTATAAGGAAATGTTTGTGGCAAACAGAAGCTTGTGGTCTTTGAACTGCACTGAATAAGAAAGAAAGAAAGAAACCTCTGTATGCTGATAATATAACAAACGACTTGAGATCAGTAAAATATCATTAAGCCAATAGAAATGTGGAAACCATTGTAAACTGAAAGGTCACACAGCTGTAAAGTCTTGAAGGAAAGTTATACTGATGACCACTTAATTTGCCATTCTGCCATTGTATCTAGCAGTATTTCGGCAGTTTTCCATTCAGGATGTTGTTGTTGTCCTTCAGGTGATCTCTTCAGCGTCTTGGAGTTTCCATTCCTCTACTTCTACAGATTCCATAGTGGCTGCTGTGCCAGGTAACCTTTCTCTGCCTTTGCTGATGGGGTGCTCGTTAATTAAGAACCGTATTCAATTTGTTAACTTACAGTTTTGCAAACAGTCATGCCATAAATGGGCATAAATGTTCTCTTCTCCTGCTGCTTACCCAGGGGTAAAAGATACATCAGTGGGTATTCTTAAAACCTGTTGAGAAATTTTGTTAAAAATATCCCCAGGTGAAAGTACTGATAACTTAGGAAAATGTAAAAACTTTACATGGCAACACCTGTTAGCATGCTTGAACTTCTCAAGCCTTGATTTAAGGGTCACATTTATCTTTCATTACAGTCATGTGTGAGGCCTGCAGTTTGGAAGTGTTGCTCCGACAGCTCTTATCTTAGTAGTGTGGACTAAGAAAGAGTTTTTTATATTAAAGATTAAGTGTAACAGCAGAAAAATCTTCCAGACTTGCCGAGAGAGAGCAAGGGCAAGGATGGCCACTGGGTGGCCTAAACAGAGCAAGAACAAGGCACTCGGGTGGCCACAGTAAGGAGCAGAAGCGATTCGATGATGAGGCACCGAGTAAGTGGTGAGAGGGTTTTATAGGACTGGCCTTGCTGCATCATGCAGCCTTCACGGCAGAGGCAAAGCAAGACTGAGCGTGGCTCAGTGAGGTCCCCTGCTGGCAGGAGGGCTGCCTAGCAGCCAGTAATGTTATATGTTATGCCAAGAAGTGATTTATACCTAGTGCACACATTTTTTTGTCGATATTTCCTTGTTAGTGCCTAGTTAAATAACGGGAGAGTAGATATATCTTTTATGACCCATTGATGGTATTGCAAACATGCCTTTGGAGTTTTTCATCTTTGCCCTCTGGCCTACTATAAGGGATTTAGATATAACACAATGTTTGACTAGATCGTATTATATGTTATAAGTGCTGTTGGGCTGCTCTGCTATATATTGGTTTTCATGGGAGCCAATCTCCTCCCTTCTTCCTTTTGAGTTTTTGTTATGGAAACCCTTCTTTGAGGGCTAAAGAGGTTTTTGGATTTTTCTTCACTGTGAATTAAGTGCAAATCTGTGCTGCCACCATCAGTGACCCTTTGTCAGGCACATAGGAGAAATAATAAATTAATTATGAAATATAAGTGCCTTAAATATATAGAGAAATGCATACAAATCCTACGGCACCCTTTTATTTTCATTCTGTAAAGAATACTGTTCTGTTACATTTGGTAATCCACAGTGTTTCTTTGGCAACCCATCTGAGGTGCTCCACGATGTACCAAAGCGTGCTGTATTGATGTTTTGTAATCAGGAATCAGTACAGTGCAGTGGTTGTCTCTTGCTCTGAGTGCATTATTTAGTTGTCTTTCTGGAACCCAGCAAACTCGTTTATTTGAGCAAAAAATTGGCAAGGATAAGTTTTTTTAAAGTTTTCTACTTTCTATTCAGTCCAAAACCTTTTTATTATTATTTTTATTTCCTATGTGATTGCAGTTGATTGGAATAAATGGGGTTTAGCTTGGACTATGGTTATGCCACCCCTGTTCTTATACGTTTTTCCTCTGGTAGGGATGAATTAAAGTCACCTGACCAAGGGAAGCCTCTGTCATTCTTGAAGAAGCTGAATACATGATGAGGTTATTTTATGACTTTTAATTGCTTTGCTTGTTTTTGTAGTGTTATTTTTAAATGTCTGTGCCTGGTATTTTGTGTTGATATATTCATGCATTTATAAACAGCTTATCTGGTGTTCTTTCTGTTTTTGCTAAGCTTAATTCTATTAGTATACCTATCAGTCAAGCACTGAGTGCTGTGTGCCATTCAGAGAAAAGGGTTTTAGGTATAGTGGGAATGGGGCCATATTTGGAGCAACAGAGGGCTGTTACAGTATGATAGTTTTGCTCTATAGGTTTTAAGCATCATTTTTTTTTTTTTTGCAGAGTTGTTACTTCACAAGTGGTAGTGGAAGGTGTTTGTGGTGCTGTTACTGAACTGATACCAGAATTTGAATAAACTTTTTTGTCCGGTGATTGTAAAGGTCAAAGTCCTAGGTCCATTGTTGAGGAGAATTTCTATGGATGTGAAGTGTTACAGAACTGGAGGTGAAGGATTTATATTGAGATTCTCTCCCTTCCTGTTTAGACTCCAGAATTCATGCTCCTATCCATATCAAATAATTGGGTGAATGAGACTATCAAATAATTTTAATGGGATGTTAAAACTGGCAAGGCTTTTTTTTTTTTTTTTTTTAATTTGTATAGAAGAACCTTTGGGGCTCTTTGATAAAGTGTCTTTTCTTAGTGTCCAGTCAGATGAATCCAGAACAAGTGGGTTATTTACCTCTACCAGCAGATGGAGACAGAGCAAACTGACGTCACAGAGTATGTATATATATATATATCTATATACCCCTTCAATGACATCACTCTGCCAGTATTCTCCATCTCCAGCAGATGGTGGACGTCCCTCTCCCTACTGGGGATTGCTTCAATTGAAAAAGGAGAAATAAGGAAAGTAAATTTGCCCTGCTCATCTGCGGTGATATCAATTGGTCCCTCCACCAGTTGAGAATTCCTGAGTTAATTTCCCTGGTCCCTCAGATGAGTGCCTTGGTCTGTTAGCTGATTTTCAGCTGGGGTGGACTTAGCTGCTTAAGCAGCTGAAAGGCAGCGGGTGCAGGAAGACGAGCGCAACAGTGACGGCAGATGCTCTCTCCCCCCGCAGCCGGAGACAGTCTCTGTACTCAGCCAGGTAAGGTTGAGCTCCGGTAAGTTTAAAAAAAAAGATTATACAGAGAATTAAAAGGAGGTTTTGTGTTGTATGGGCTTCCTCCTCCCCCGGTCTCCATGCTTGACGCGCCGATCCGACATTCGTCCCGCTCTGTGGGAGGTCGAGGGACATGGGCAGCCTGGTGGGTTGAGCAGCTTCCTTAGGCTAGGCCCCGCTCCAAGGCGTTTTCGCTGCGTGCTGCGTGGTAGGCCGCAACGACTTTTCGCGTGCTTCCTAAGGTTGCTCTCTACGGGATTGTTCCGGCATGTGCGTCTAGTTGCGTGTCCAGGTTGTGCACACTGTTTAGGGCACTGTCGGGCCCACGTTAAGCTCGGCCATTATGTCACTTGTACCTAAGAAGGCAAAACATCTTTCTCTTTGCACTGCTTGTCATATTTGGGTATCTCAGTCTGGAGTGCCCACTGATTTGTGCCAGTGCTGTTTGAAGGCTCAAGAAGTTTTTCTCTGATTGGAGTTCCTGGGGCAGATGCGTTGTCTGAGCCAAAGAAAAATCCTATTTTGGTTTCCTTGCATAAAGCCTCTTGTTTTTTCCCTGTGATAGAGGACATTCAAGAATTGATTGATCTTGCGTGGGGCGCCCCAGAGGCTAATTTCAAAGGAGGTCGGGTTTTGGAAAGCCTGTACCCTCTGGATCCAGTGGTAAGAGCGCTTACGTTGGGTGGTGAACCTAACCAAGAACAGCCTACTCAGTTACTGGAACACCTGGGAGTTTGGTTCAACACGAAGCAGGGCAAGATGTTCCTGCTGGAAGCTCAAATTCAGAAGTTGCTAGCTCAGCTTCATCTGTTGAACACTCTGAGCCTGACCTTATGGTCTTACCTGCAGTTTCTTGACTTAATGGCAGCGAACCTAGAAGTGGTACCGTGGGCGACTGCGCATATGCGTCCTCTTTAGTGCTCCCTCTTGTCTCATTGGAATTCAGTCTCAAGACTATTCGATTAGGCTCCGCCTGCCGATGGAGGTTTCCTCCCAACTACAATGGTGGCTGCAGGCGACTCATCGAAGGAAGGGAGTTTCCCTGTCCCCACCGGAACTGGCTAGTATTGATAACGGATGCGAGTCTCCTTTATTGGGGAGCTCACTGTCAGGAGTTGACAGCGCAAAGGCGCTGGAGTGCAGAAGACTCTCTCTGGAACATTAATTGGCTGGAAGCCAAGGCAGTCCAGCTGGCATGTTTACAGTTCAGCGACAGGCTGCAAGGTCGATTGGTCCGAATAATGTCAGACAATGCAGTGACTGTCTTACATCAATTGGCAGGGAGCCAACAAGTGTCACAGGATATAGATCAACTTATGGAATGGACAGAGGTGCATCTCCAGATGGCTTGAAGACAAATTGCTATATGCCATTTCTCCATGGCCCATGTTGGGCAGATTGATTTGAAGGATCGAACACCACAGAGGGATGGTGTTCTTGGTTGCCCCAGATTGACCCAGGAGGCAGTGGTATGCAGATCTGTGGAAGCTTCAACTCCCAGTGCACAGGAACCCATTACAGCAGGGACCTGGCCTTCATGAAGATCCATCTCGATTTTGTGTTTCGGTATGGCCCTTGAGAGGGCTCGATTGCTGAAACATGGATACTCGATGGCAGTGATTTCCACTTTGCTTAGGGCTAGCAAGTTCTCCACTTCCTTGGCCTATGTGAGCGTTTGGCTAGTGTTTGAGGCCTGTTGTGAGGATCAAAGTACTCTTCCTCATTCAGCCAGGATTCCGCTCATTTTGGAATTTTTGCAAGATGGCTTGAATAAAGGTTTGGTCCTTAATTCCTTAAAGGTACAAGTAAATGCTCTCGCTTGTTTCAGAGGTCAGGTGAATTGTGGTTCCTTGTCGGCCCATCCTGATGTGGCCCATTTCCTGAAAGGACGCAGCCTATGCATGTGCGGTTTTGACAGGACCATGGGCAGCCTCCCGCCCTATTCAGGAGTAGCTTGGACGCTAAGAAATAACAAATTACTACCTACCTGATAATTTCCTTTTCTTTAGGACAATCAGATGAATCCAGCTTCCCTCCCTTGGCTGCCAGATGATTGTAATATGGTCCTCCTGTGTGACTGTATATGACCGAGATTACTGGTAAGTGTTAGTCCAGTCCCTAGACTAGTGTTAATACATTTCTTATCTGAGCTCAGTGTTGTTTGTTGGCCAAGTATTAAAATGATTCTCTGTTTTTAATCAAGTTTTTTTCAGTCTGTCCACAGTTGCTTTTGAAGAGAATACTGGCAGGCTGATGTCACTGCAGGATTATATATACTGTGATGTCAGTTTGCTCAGTCTCCATCAGCTGGTAAAGGTACATAGCCCACTTGTTCTGGATTCATCTAACTGTCCTAAAGAAAAGGAAATTATCAGGTAAGTAGTAATTTTTCATTTATAGCCATTTTAAAAGCAAGGGACCATCCTGGGAGAATGAGCATGCTGTATGGAAATGTCACTTTGACTTGCCCACCCCCTTCCATCGTCAGCTTGCTCCATTGTCACTCCCCCCTTCCCCAAAATACTTCTGTTTTGAGATGCCACTGACTCTGGAAGCGGAAAGGGCTACTCTTCCTCTTTTTTTTTTTCTTGTTTTTATGCTTTGGATATATCAGGATAGTGGTAGAAAAGGTTTCTGATGCTGGTTGCACAGCAGTACCCCGAGTTCACTTGCATCCATAATGATGGACATAGAGAAGGGAGGAGATTGCAGCACACCAAAACAGCAGTGTTGTATTGGGAATTAAATAAAAATTGGTACATTTTGTAAATTGTAACTGTTAAGTTAAGTAAGTTGAAAGTACAAAATTCTGCATTTGGATTTGCGGTAATGAAAGGGAAACCTATAAGACTTTGGGAGTGGAGTAACTCATCCCTGAAACAGTGTCAGAGAGAATGTGTTTTGATGTATACTACCCAAGTAGGAATCTTCTCTCGTTTTTTCCAACAGTAGTTAAAGAATTCCATTCCATAATGAACAATCGTCGAGTATGTGTAGAAACTCATCATACCCTCACATCTTGCATTTTTCTCCTATACCACCTCTTCCCTCCTAAAGCTCTCACAAATTGTAGCTACCCACTCAAGTCCACACACACATCATCATTTACACTTCCCTAACACCCCTGCCCCCCCCCCCCCCCCCCAATCTGGACCAGAGTATCCGATCAGCCTTTCAAAATCACCAAATCACATTACCGAGCTGAGGTATAGCCAAGCTCACATGAGTTACTTTCTTAACATTTGGTAACAAATCATAAAAAGTCCCCCAGAGAATTACATAATCCTTATGAACCATGCAGGATAGAAAGTGTACATCAAAGTGTTCTATTTGCATTAAAGCTAACATTTCTCTTGCCATAAAACAAAGGGTGGAGAAGTTTCCTCAATCCATACACTTACAAGCCAGTAATAGAACTAATTTACAAAGTATCAGTAGCCAGACAACAGAGAGGAGGGAGAAAAGAGAGATTTTGAGTCTCCCAGAAGCAAGATCTTCCTTGGAAGGGCAAAGTCACCCCGGTACATTTCTTCAATGCTAAAATAACTTAATTCCAAAACTGGAAGCTTATATGACATAATAGAAAAAAATAAGTCATCGTATCCTTCTCTGTCTGAAACTTATGACAAATATCTGTGTCTGCAAGTCTCATCCTTATCCTTTTCCTTTTAACATTATTGATATAGAAATGATGTAATATTTTTTTCTCCAAGGACAAGCAGGATGGTAGTATTCAGGATGGAGCCCGACATGGAAAACCTATGTCAAAGTTTCTAAAACTTTGACTGAGCCTCATTGGGCATGTTTAGCATGCATTATACCACATGGCCACGTGGGATGCTCTTCAGTCTCTTCTTTTCCGCAGAGCCTGTCATTTCACGCTTGGGTGATAGCCTCACTTTTTTCAACTTTTTGGGCCTACTTGGCCTACTTTTGGAAAACTCGTTTTCGTGATAATTTTTCTTTGCTGCCTCGTGCAGTTGACACCTCCGGTTCTCATTTAAGGGACCTAGATAGAATTTTCGATGGTTAGCCCTGTAAGTTTATTTTTGTATTGATACCCCAGTTCGGAACTCACTAGCCATCGATGGCTGCCACCATCAATTTTTATTTTGCGTCCATTTTATTTCATGATGACATGTCTTCGTTGGGATTTAAGCGATGACCTGGTTCACAAGGACCATGTCTATCACGGACCTCCATGATAAATGTCCTCTGCCTTGCGGCATCATGTGACATCCAGGGTTGCAGCAAGTGCGCCAGAATGTCCCCGAAGGAATGTAAGATCCAGTTTGATAAGATGAAGTGCCTCTTTGGGCAAGAGAAGACAAAGCCATTGGCATCGGAGGCATCACCATCGAGAGACCTCTGAGCTGCATCAATGGACACAAAGTTGAAATTGGCGAGGCCGTCAGTTCCATTAATTTTGTCAGCTGGAAGAGACACCGGAGACTGGCCATCATCAGGCTGTTCCAGGTCAAGGATGTGTGGTTACTCATCAACCTCTGCACTGGGGAAGGACCATGTCAAGCATTGAGGAAAGCCGAAGAAGCATCGGTATCTGTCCCCGTTGATACATTTTGTCTGCCATGGGGATGCAACAGCTTCTGCTGTGATGCCCCCGAAGCGACCCCGCGGTGAGGAGAACCAGTTCTCCATCGATACCAGGGGGTGCACCACGAACTCCTTCAGTCTCGATGTCATCACCGATCTTAGCCACCAATCCTCCTCTCAGTTCTGAAGAGGATCTGGTTACACCTCCTTTGTCCCAGCCTATATTGTCATCGGCTGTGTTTGAGGAGGAACTGGAGCGGCATGTCCAGCTGGCTGTCGAGAAGGCGATTCGCAGTATCTGGGCTGTGGCACTAATGACACCAGCATAGACACCATCACTCCTTGTGCCGCTGCTGGAATCCCTGCATGCGCTCATCAGCATGAACAGCCGGTGTCTGTTCCCGGGACATCATTGATGCCCTGCAGGGCACTGCTGCCTCCCCCTGCCGGTTCCTCAGAGGAAGAAGCACCCTGAAAGTCTATGGGGTTACACGCGCTTGTTTTAAAATCAACCTTATTGCTAATACTATCAAGATGCAAGGGAAATCCCAATTCTTTTTGCCAGAACAAAGCCAAGCCTACAAGACATTCTGAGCCAAAGCTTTGTTTACATAAATAATACCATTGTAAAATAGAAATTTTCCCTCACCATTTTGCTTGGTATCAACCAATTTCAGTTCCTTTAAAATCCAAGCATAAGGTACTTCCAAGAGAGGAGAAACAATGTCAGATTTTCAGGCATGCAAAGAAATTTTTATGCTGGATATCAAATTCACACTGAAGTTGGGTAAAGCTTTGTATACACCTGAAGAATCATCTACAAAATGTCTTAAACAAGAAAGCCAATTTTTTTATGCCAATCTGCGAAAACCTTGTTGTCCTTGACAAGTAGCAAGTTGATATGTCCCTGAGGGGGAAGAAGCAAATATATCTGGGCTTCCATCTTCGAGATCTTATGAAATTATCTCCACGTACACACCATAGGCCTTAGTAGTATGTTCCTCTTACTTCCTGGGAAATTGTAGCATCATTTAAATGAAATAATCCTAAAGGGGAAAATGGTGTTGCCATGTTATTAAGATTTAAAATATTATATTTTTGTACACCCCTGTATTTAGTTCCCCAATAAACTGCATCTGGGAAGCCACATTGTAGAGTCTGAAATTAGGGGCATCTGTTCTTCTCATTTCCTGGCTCTGTAGCAGCTCTTCGAAACTTATTCTAGGCCTCCTCTGCCACCAAAGAAATCTAATAAACATTGATTTCAACATTGCTAAAACACTATGGGTCAACTAACATGGGAGCATTTGCAACCTGCATAATAGCTTCGCAAGCAAGATCATTTTAAATT
This sequence comes from Rhinatrema bivittatum, assembly GCF_901001135.1. NCBI lineage: Eukaryota > Metazoa > Chordata > Amphibia > Gymnophiona > Rhinatrematidae > Rhinatrema > Rhinatrema bivittatum. Next base: position 110,708 of record NW_021820995.1, read on the forward strand.
GTGCACACCTGTCCAACAGGTTACTGGCAGCTCATGCCATACCTTTAATTGCACATTGAATCCCTCAAGTATCTCATTAAAATTTACAGAGTGTAATGTGGATAAATCAGAGGGAATCCAGATCCTCAAATATTTTATCTTGGTAGGAGACCATTTAAAAGGGAAAACATCCTGCTATTGTACAATTAATGAAGGACATAAAGGCATAACCTCAGATTTGTCAAAATTAATCTTTAAACCTGTAAAGGATTCAAAATTTAAAAAATCTGCAGGGAACTCTGTATGTCTGTTTTCAAATCAGCCAAAAAGAGTAAAACATCAGCAAACCTACAGATTTTCATTGACTGTGGCCCACCTATACACCCTGTATGTTCTCTGTCTCCCTTGGCTTAATTGCAAAAGGATTCAATATCAAAACAAAAAAACAGAAGGGACAGAGGACATCCCTGTCGTGTTCCACCTTTAAGCAATCTCACTCCAGATACACGATATAATAGATTTTGTCCAATCTACTTCTTCACGTGGATAGTATCCAAAACATACAATATATGACCAGGTCACTTTATCAAAGGTTTTCTCTGCATCCTGGCTCAGCACACAAGTCCATTTCCTTTTCTTGTTGGTGGGTGCCCCAATTTGGCCAACAGCTTGCAAACATTGCTGACTCCATATACCCACCACATAACCAGTTTGATCCAGTGTCACCAGCTCAGGAATCACCTTGCTTAATCTAGCAGCCAAGATGGTAGCCAATAGTTTAGCATCTACATTGAGCAAAGAAATCAAGCAGTAGATAGAGGGTTCCCCAAGGTCTTTACCACTTTTGGTAATATAACAATAATTGCTTGAATTAGTTCCGATGTATAAAAACCATGCAATAACGCATACCTATACATGTTCTTCAATGGTGTAAGCAATTCAAATTTCAATATTTTATATAATTCGGGGCCAAGCCCATCTATGCCCTGTGACTTCCCCAGTTTTTACTTACTAATGGCTTGAAATACCTCCGTGTCCAAAATGGATAGGTTCAAATTCCTCAAATGCTTCTCCTTGACATTAGTCAATTGTATCCCCCCCACAAACAATTCATTACGTACGTCTGTGTTCATTTCTCACCTATTATACAGCTCCTTGTAAAAGGCTCGAAAAATTTCTAAGATCTCATCAGTATTCTTAATCAGAGTACTTTGCTTGTTTTTGAAGCCCGTTATAAAAGACTTCGGTTTTACTCCCTTCACTAAATGCACTAGCATTTTGCCAGCTTTATTTCTGTATTTGTAAAATTTGAAATTTATAATGATTCATGAAATATATTGTCTTAAGATGGAGCAGCTGATTTAAGGAATTTCTTGTTTCTTCCATTCTCAGCTTATGCTCAACAGACATAATGAGAGTATGTGCTTCTTTTGTGCCAGTAACAGTTGGGACAAATACAAAATCTCTGTAACTCTTTGTTTTCGTTTTTTCACTCTGTAAGCCATCACGTTCCCTCTCATCACAGCTTTGTCCACGTGCCATAAAAGAGTTGGATCTATTTCCTGTACCTTAGAAATTCCATATAGTCTGACTACTTGTCCCTCAAATAAGTGCAGAATTCTGGTATCATGGAAAAGATTTGGGCTCATCCTCCAATTGAATGGAAAGCTTGTCACCCAGTGACAAAGCTGGGACATAGTCAGAAATACTGATAGTGCCTAAAATGGCTGAGTGTACCATTGGAAACAGGTCTTCTGAAATGAGAAGATAGTCAGTTTTAGATTAGCTCTTAGAGGATTAGAAAGAAAAAAGATATAGTTCCTTTCCCTTTGATGTAACAGACTTGATATTTTGAGACTAACTTCTGCATTATTAAATTGAGCCCCCCTGTGATGATCTTGTAGTCTGGGCACTCTAGAAGGGTGACAGTCTACCCCACTATCCGCTACTGTATTAAAATCCCCTCTCATAATCAGCTTAAAATCAAGAAAGCTCAACAACTTGGTGATTAATTTAGTTTAAAAAAAATTCTGGCGAAAGATATTGTGGGTGCATATATTCCCCAGCACATATTTGACCCCCCCATATAATATTCCAAGTTTGAAAACAAATCTTTAATAGTCTTTTCTAAGACAAAGGGGAGAGCCTTGTGTACCAAGATTGCCACTCCCTGTTGTCATCTAGAATAAGACCCGAAACCATAAAGTCCTGCCTCCTCTTTTAGTTTCCAATACTCAGTATCTGTCAAACGGGTTTCCTGCAGTTATGCTATTTTAACCTTTGCTTTTTTTAAAAATTAATTTTTGTTCATTTTATTGATGGATACTGTCTACATTAAGAGTAGCTATCTTCACTATCTATTTCCAAACATAGGGTATTGTACTCCTGCACATTGCGTGTAAAAGAGAAAGGAAGAGAAAATGGAAAAAGTTCCCCAAGCCCCCCCAAGCCTAAGCACTGGGAAATAACAAGCACCAGCCACCTCATATAGCAATGGATGGCACACACCATCCATACACGTTCACGCCCACATCCCACCCCAAGAAACTGGAAAAAGTATCCCAAACAATCCCCTCCCCCCCCCCCCCCCCTCACCATGCTACAAGGGACTACAATCCTCTCACTGTGTTTCCCCTTTTCAGCATCTGCTTCTCATAGCTAAGAAATGTACTCAGTCAATTTAACCCAAATTTCCCTTCACATCATCAGATCTATGGTCAAAACAATTATTAACTCAGACAGTCTTGTTAAAGAATACTCTGGCTTCATAAACTTGCTGCAGCGTTGAGTAAGATCCTGTCCAAATCACAAAAACAAAATGACGACTCTTCCTCTCATGCAGCGAATATATAAGACTAAGCCCTGGTCATGTGAAGATCACAGCAAACCAAAAAGAAAGAGAGAAGAAAAAAATTCTGCCCAAGTGCAATTATGCTCCGTTCTTCCACTCCAGACACCGTTTCAGATTGTATACTGATCTGCAAGTTCCAGAGGCATGTCTTCTCCAAATCAAGCTATTGCCTTAGATGTTCCACAGTGTGTTCTTTGGAGATGATAACCTTTAAATATTGCTGGGAACACAGACCAAAATCATAATGCTACCTTTCAGATGATATTCCTCTGCAGAGTTGTTCAATGATGCAAATCACTCCCCACAGTTTGCAAAATTTCTGATAGGAAACTGAACTTTTTGTCTGACCAAAACAAACAGATGCTAATCCTGTTTAGACTTGCATGAGAAATGATCCACCTGCTTTTTAGTTGTAAAAGAGTGTTTTATCTCCATATAAGACATGGATTTCGATATTCAAAAGTCACTTGGATGGATAAAAAGCCAGTTATCAGTCTAAATGGCAAAACTAGTATCTTAAAAGACTTAGGCGGCTTAATTCTATCTGGATAACTAGTTATGTAGCTAGAATTTAGGCGCATAATTCGGGGGTGTTCCGAGGGCAGGCGAGAGGCATTTTGGGGAAGAGCGGAGTTAGCCGCTGAACTTAGGCAGCTAACTCTGGTTGTGCCACTGACCTGTTCTAAAGTTAGCCGCATAAACATATGCGGGTAACTTTAAGATAGTCAGGTATATTCAGTGGCGCGACCATGCCCCTGAATATACCCTGCTAATCAGCCATATAAGTTTATCTGGCTAACTAGCCAAGCCGCTCAGCCGTTGAATATTGCCCCCCGTGATGTTTAGTGGGAAAGAGGAGAGTAAATCAAATACCTTTTCAAAACAACTTAGTACAAACAGGCAAGAGCTCTGTGCACTGAGCAGCTGTATTGCAACATAATTATTAAAGAGCATTAAATGATGGCCTTCATAGTCTATTGCTTTCTTCTTCTGGAACCTTTGAAGAATTCTAATCTTTCATTCCATATCAGAATTCTTGCCATGAATGCCCTGGGTCATTCACAATTTTCTTTGTACACACCTGCTTGATATGCAGATTCACATACTATGGCTGCCACCGAGACTTCTAGGCCCAGTTTTTCTGAAAGCCATTTTCGAAGAGCTATATCAGATCTCCATTTTATTACTACCACCAGCAGCCCAACCAACCTCAGATTGTTGTGGCAGCCTCTGTTTTCTTGATCCTCTATGTGAGGTCTGCATTGCTTACATCACCTCCAGCTATTATTGGATTTTAGAATGTTAGTTATGTGTTTAAAAGTAACCTGCATTCTAGGACTCGAGGGGAAATATCCAGTTTGAGGAGTTTATTCATTATGGTCTGTTCTGTGTATTATAAACAAAAGATGAGAGGACCCTGAATAACAGACTTTTTTTTTAAATTTAAAGAAATGCTATATTAATAAAGAAACTCCATAAACTGTAAATTGGTGCAGTTTATGGATTGAAATTCCAGATATTTGTAAAAATCTGCACAGAAAAGACATACATATCAAGGAGTAACTTCTTCTCATAGGAAGAGGGCATTGATCATAGCTGCTGTTGGTTGGCCAATCACATCATTAAGTGCTACAGTGGCCTAGTTCTATTTATTATTTATTTATTTATTTATTTATTTACAGTTTTATATACCGCAGTTCAGGTAACAATGTTACTAATCACTTCGGTTCACATTTCAACAATTACAATGACAATTGTAATTGTCATTGTATTACATAGAACAGGGGGGATGAACTTGGAGAAAGTTAACAAAGAACTGGGAGATTACAACTTATATACAAATAGTTTAGAAGACCCATATGTGAAGTCAATAGAGCTGTCTTGGAAAGACCTAGAGTCACTGTTTTTAGTTCTGGGTTTTGATCGGTAGAACTGCACAAACTCAAGCAGACATGAGCACACTCTGCTGAGATCTCAGCCCATCACAGAGTTCTGCCTTTGGCCCAAGCGGTGGAGTCTGCTTATCATAGTTTGGTGAATTGTCATGCTGATGTGTCTGGGGCAAACAGCTAATACATGTTACTCCACTCCCTGGCTTCATAAGATAGCTTTTTTTTTTTATAGTCTCTCTGGTTCTAAGGAATAAAGCCTAAAGCTGTGACTTGGGAATTTGCTGTATAATGTATCTTGTTACTCTATTGTTTGAGTATTTTTCTCCTAAATGGACTCCCATGAAGATTCTGAATTATTTTGGATCATATAAGAGTCTGTAATGAGTTTGGGTGGCTCACTTCCACGAGAGTAAAATGTGGAACCATTCTAAAGGGAAAGAGTTATTAGTGAGAATAGGGAAGGTCTGATCCATTCGTCCCTTGTCTGGAATGGATGGGAGCAACTCTGCACCCTGAAGATTTTTAGACAATAGATCACTACAAAATGCAGAGTCTTGCTGTGCTTCCACGCCTATGTGGCTACAAAGACGGCTTTAGTGAGGTGATAAAAAAGGAAATAAAATAAATAGGCCAGAGGATAGGGGGGAATTCAAGGTTGTGCACATCCCCTCTGGTTTTGCTACGGACTTATTATACAAAGACTGGCATCTGTTCGGTCTCTAGAACACCTTTTATTATGCTGTTTTCACAGCCACTAAAAATATCTTTTTCTTTCCATTCCTCTTTAAGTGGCATTCTGGGATTTTTCTTGATGTTATCCACCGTGAAGCTTAAAGGCAATTTGTCCTCTGGTCATTGTGCAGCCTGGACTCTCTTTGCAAAGGTAAGAGACAGAGGGGATGTGTATGTGTCTCAGACTGGAAAGTTTTCTTTTGTTCTTGACTTGTTACATTATGCCATACAATGATTTCAATAGCAAAAGAGTCGTTTTTCTATGCAGGTACAAAGGACTTTTCTTTAGAGGGCGTTCTCTCCCTTCTGTGGAAGAAGCCCATCACTGATCCATTGTTTCGTTATCTGCCATCAGGGGCACAAATTTAGAATATTGTAAGTGGCCATAGCAAGACGACAAAACAACTCAATCTGATCTAAGGACTCATAATTTAGAGTCCTTAGATCAGGGGTTCTCAACCTTTTTCCTGTTGTGATGCACCAGATGGTAGGGATGTGCATTCGTATTGACCGCATATGTAAAACGCTACTCATATTTTTTTTTAACTTAAAAAAAGGATTCGACATATACGATCGGATTTGGCCAGCTTGGGGGGCCTCCTGACCCCCCCAAGCTGGCCAAAAGTTCTTTTTGGGCCGAACGAGCCTTCCGGCGCGAACTCGCCGGGAATCACGTGACGCCGGCGTCACTCGACGTGCCGCCGACGTCACATGCTTCTCGCCAAGGATTGCAGAAATGACGTCCTCACTCCTCGCTCGATCACCAGGGAGTTGTGGTAAGTCTGGGGGGGGGATTAAGGAGGGTGAGGGGGTTTAAATTTTTTTTTTTGCACATATGGACATATACCCAACTCATTTAATTTTTTTTTATGTCCATATTGACCGCAAATGGGACCCCCTTTGGACATATGGACATATGGACATAAACTTTTGCTCTGCACATCCCTACCAGATGGACAATGCTCACGTGTGTGACACAATACTCAGAGCAATCCACAGCCAAACTAAAAAAAAAAAAAAAATGCCTCATTACCAGTTTTATTGTTAAGAATGACACTAGGGAAAGATAAGAGTGCTTTCTTTAAATAGAAATTATATACATTTTGTACAAGCTGCGTGCTCTGTCCCCTACGGGGCCACCAACCCTTCTTCTGGTGTCACTTTTGGGCCCAGCAGGGGAAGATAGAATCAGTTATCACTGGCCCAGAAGAGAAAGAAAATTGCCATTTATCGCTGGACTCCAGCAGAAATGGAGGACAAGAGCTGTGTCCTACTTGGCTGAGTGGGTGAAGAAATCTGCCTTGCGAACCAACCATACAGTCATTTATTTATTTATTTATTTTTGATTTTTATATACTGATGTTCCTGTATAATATACATATCACACCGGTTTTCAAGGAACTAAAACTGTCACCTCGGGGGCGGAATACATTGAAACATAATAACAGTAAATAACTTAAATAACTTAAAGATACATAATAGGCGAAAAATAACTGAGATATAGTCATACGAACCTTCCCCTCCCCCTGACACAATTAAAAATTATAAGAATCGGATGATCAAAAGAAGCCCTTTATTTCAATGCCCGACTCTGGCCGAGTTTCGCTCATAGAGCTGCCTCAGGGGCAATTCAATTGGCAGGACTTAAAATATGCCTGCTGGGCTGCTGTCACAATGTCACAATACCACATGTGAACATACATTAGTTCCTGCGGAATGCTCTGACATTCATTCTGCTACTATGTCAGAGCATTCCGCAGGAACTAATGCCCCTGAGGCAGCTCTATGAGCGAAACTCAGCCAGAGTCGGGCATTGAAATAAAGGGCTTCTTTTGATCATCCGATTCTTATTGTTTTTACTGTAACACAGCCAACTGGATCGGCTTCCGCTTTGCTTTTTGGGTCCATCACAATTAAAAATTATGCATTTTTAATAGATTTTAGATGAAAAATGACTTTAAAAGTACAGTCTAAGGTAAAATAAAATCACTTACAGCATGTATATTATATTTACATGCACTTTTGTGGTGCCAACCAAAAAACCCTACAAAAAAGTAAAAAAAAGAAAAAAATTACGCTTGAAATCCATATGCTATTGGGCCTATTGTAATGTTTTCAGCGTGGGCTTAGAAAGCCACGAATAAAAGGATTATAATAATAATATAGTAAACCCTCATATCAAAACAACGCTAACTGCCAGCACGTAAATAGTAACACCTCTACCTATGAAAAGGCAGCAGTGCTAATATTACACTAGGCCCTAAAACACCGAAACATCTCATATTAGGAAAATAGAACATGCCAGGTTACTATAGATCCCTACACAGAAACTACACACTGGCAGAATACTTCACCTCGGTCATACATGCAGAATACAGACAGCCCTCACCAAATACATGGCTGGGCATGGGATAGTGGTGTATGAAGTTCATCACATCGAAAACTTTCTCCCCTCGACCTCAGAATTCTCTCCCTTCCCTAACCCTAGTACAGTGATTCCTAACCCTCTTGGAGGCACACCTAACCAGTCGGGTTTTCAGGATATCCATAATGAATATGCATGGTATAGATTTACATACATTGGAGACCCAGGGTATGCAAATCCATCTCATGCACATTCATGGTGAAAATCCTAAAAACGTGACTAAAGGTCTGACACGAACCAGGCGTGCATACTGTGCAATTGCATGGGGCAACAATCCAGGAGAAGGTGGCAGCAATGGGAGGGTCGGGGCATTGTCATCCTCCGAAGTCCCGGTGAACTAGTGCAGTGCTGACCAGAGCAGGAGCTATAGACATGGGGAGAGCGTGCGTGCCACTTCCTCCCTCCACCTCCTCCTTCGTGGTGTCTGTCACTGATCACTCCCAAAGCCACAGCTGCTGCAACTAGCAGAGGCAATGAACCCTCCGAGCGGGTTGGGTTTTTGTTTTTTTTTTTTTAGTCTCCAGCCGTGTCCTAGTCTGCACTGCTGGCATGAGCCCATCCCACAGCCAATGGCTGGGAGAGGCCAGGGCTGTGTCAGAAGGGGAAGGCAGAATTGCCTTTCAGACAGGGACCCAAAGGGAAAAAAAACAGCTGGGCTGTCCGAAGGGAAAAAAAAACCAGAAGCAGCAGCAGGGGCTCTGGGTAATGCAAGGAGCGCAGTAAGAAGAGGAATGGAAACGGTGCTCTGCCGGTTTCCCATGTTGGCCTGCCAGTGCATGTGTGTGTGAATGGCAATCTGGGGGAGGGTGTGTATGAAGAAAGTTTGTGCTACCCCCACTAATCCAGGACAAGTTCAGGGTGACTGCAAATGAAAAGTTCTCAGGTATGGGGAGCAGGGGATTTTTCCATTCATATTAGTTTTAATTACTGGGTGTTTGTGTCTGGGTTTTTTAAAATATTTATTGCTGCTTTAAAATTTTTAATATGTGTTCTTAATTATTGAATGTTTTCCTGTTCATCAGCTCTTTGGCAATATTCCTTTTATTAGTAATGATTTATTATGATTGATTTATATTTCTTGATTTATGAGGACTGGTGGGGATCCTGTTTTTCCATTGCTGCATTATATACAAGTCTGGCTTGTTGCAGTTTTCAGTTGAGTTTCTGTCTATACTTTTCTGTTTATATTTTATTCTGTTTATATTTTATTCTGAGGTTGAGCCGGGGAGAAAGTTTTCTATGTGATGAATTTCATGTACCACTATCCCATGCCCACCCATTTTAATCTTGGGCCCTGTCTGAGTACCCGCAGCTTTCTATCTAGGAAAAAAGTGCACTGCTTACGATAAAGTGGTGTATATTCAGCAAGCTGAAATACTGTCCAATACTGACAACTTAATGATATTTGCTTTTATACACCACTGGCATCAGATGCATGTGTAGTCTACTAGCATGTAGTTTTTTGGGGTTTTTTTTTATCTCTCTTTATTTAGGGATGCAACATTACAAGGCATAACAAAGAGAGTAAAAGAATAACTGCAGCATCCACAGACTGCATAATATAATGCCATCTCGTGAACAGTAGAATACAGGTATAATAAAAACTTAAACCTTGAAGCATTTATGTTGAAAGAGGATAATGCAAAGATAAGTCATTCAGTGCATTGTCTCCATTGCCAGTATGCCTTCCATATGGAATCGTAGGCCTCCTGTTTGTTGAGAAGAGAGAAGGACATCATAAGAACATAAGAAATTGCTATGCTTGGTCAGACCAAGGGACCATCAAACCCAGCATCCTGTTTCCAACAGAGGCCAAAACCAGGCCACAAGAACCTGGAAATTACTCAAATATCAAGAAGATCCCATACTACTGATGCAATTAATAGCAGTGGCTATTCCCTAAGTAAACTTGATTAATAGCAGCTAATTGACTTCTCCTCCAAGAACTTATCCAAACCTTTTTTGAACCCAGCTACACTAACTGCACTAACCACATCCTCTGGCAACAAATTCCAGAGCTTAATTGTGCGTTGTGAAAAAGAATTTTCTCCAGATTAGTCTTAAATGTGCTACTTGCTAGCTTCATGGAGAGTGCCCCTAGTCCTTCTATTATCCGAAAGTGTAAATAACCGATTCACATCTACTCATTCAAGACTTCTCATGATCTTAAAGACCTCTATCTATGGACTGTGTATAAGCCCCTATATTAAATTCATCTTGAAGTTCCTGAAAACTCTTAAAGTGACCCCCCCCCCCCCCCCAGATCTGGTCTAGAAATCTTAAACCTTCCCTTCCCTGTTTCCTCAGGTCAGAGACAGTGTAAGAGGGGATAAAACCAGATTACCCTTAAGGCATGAGACAGGAGTCAGTCCCTTAGACTGAAAGCCTAATAATTTATTGGCAGTACGCCACATTTTAAGTGTATGTGATATAGCAGGATTCAACATTTTGAGACTGGTATGAGGGGAAGTAGTTGGTAAGGTAAGAAGTGAAATCAAAGTAAACTCCCCCGACTATCAGGCCATTACAGTACAGTGCGCTCTGACTGAGCGTACTGTTAGCCTGCTCTTGGATGCGCGTTTTCCCTTACCCCTTATTCAGTAAGGGGAGGAAAATGCGC